>NW_001889873.1:331562-345186 GCF_000143565.1 Laccaria bicolor S238N-H82 | reverse complement strand
TAAATAGATTTTATGTCATCAATCAAGTACATTAAAATTTGATCTATTGAGATCCCTGGGGTGTGAAATTTATAAGAAATTTTGAGTATTGAGGAGTTGAATTAGTGCAGATAAAGTCTCTAGCTCAGTGTTGATCAGCAATGCTGATGCTGATCAGAGCATGTCGGGGAGGGTAAAGAACTGGTTTATTTTGGTCAATTCCCCTGTTCCAAAATGTACGTCTAAAAGAGAAGAGCCAAATATATACATAATGAGATTTTCTGTGTATTCCAGTTGGATTCCTGTGTATTCTGGTCGGATTCCACTGGAATTCCTGGAGGAATGGAAAGTATTGGGCCAGAGTACAAGTGGCAGTGGCTTGTTTGGAGGGAGCTAGGCAAAACCAGCTAGTGGAGGCTTGTTTGGGAGCACAACAACCACCCCAACAAATACTAGCAACTTGTTCAGGGGTGGCTAGCAACAGCAATCCAATTTATTTGGGAGTACCACCAATGCCAATCTGCTGTTGGGCAGAAAAAATCTCTTTTGGAGTAGTACCCTGGGAACCAGCACTTTTGGGAGCAGGCAGCAGCCACAACAGCTGCAGTTTACTGCTGGGAGTCTTCTTTCTCTAGATCTGCTGGAGGGTCAGGACAGCCAAGGGGGCCCTGGGAATACAAAAACTACATGGGGTAGATTTTTTTTGGTTAAGGCTCTCAGGACCTCCCCCTCCATGCCACCTTCTAAATAGGGTATGTTTTTTGTCCAAAAAAGGTATGTTTCTTTCCACACTTATTCTGAAGAAATTCCTAGCTGTAGTGCTGGTGGGCCAGGAAGCCTTTCTGTTATGGTTGTTAAGTGTAACAGGCAGTTATGTTAAGCTTGTCGAGTTCTTTGTCATTCATTTGTCTGCCACAGTTCTCATCTTGAGACAAAGCAGGTCACTACAATGTTCTCTTAGCCCTATAAGAGACACAGTAGGTTCTAGTAGCCTTGTGACTGAGGGTCTGTACAAGGTTCTATGATATGCTGACTTTACTGAGTCTAAACGTGTATTAAATCTTCAACATTGAAGACTTATTGTCAAGGTTTCAAAAGAGACTCTAAGTTGAAAGACTATAGAGTTTGAGGGCAATCTTAATTCCAAGGTTTCTGAGGGAGAACTAAGCTTAGATTGCCTAGGTTCAAGCTATTGAATACAAATGAAAGTAGCCTACTTATATACTAAGGGTATGAGTCAGAATACAAGTCAGAAGTATGAGTCATATGAATCATACTAAGTCTATGTGAGTCATATGACTACGAAGGAGTCATATAAGTCTATCTAAGTAAGTATGAGTCAAAAAAAAAAAAATCTAAATAAGAATGAGTCAAGAAAGGAATATAGCTGGAACGTGTATCTAGAACTGTCCAGTATAGTCTAGATGCATCTTAGGAATGTGTAAGTGTCTGTGTGTGTTTGTACATATAAGGAAAAAGAGTCTGTAACACTTTCCAGCTTTAAACTGAATCTAAAATACTTGAATACACATATATTACCATGTTTTAAATGTCCAAGCAGGCTAAAAACCATCAGCTGGATCAGATCAGATGAGCAGCAAGCTGCAAACCAATTGCAAGTCTCTTCAAATAATTGAGTACATGGACTTATACAGGGATAATGTGTCTGCAGTGAGAATTTTTCAAGTTTGGGGCATCAAGAGGCATAGAAATAGACCAGTAAACTCAAACAGGAAGCAGGATTGGCTTAACATAGTGCCAGACCTTCAATTTACTCAAGCCTATTCCAAAATATGCCAAAACACATGAAATCTGACCTCTAAAAAAATGTTTTTAAGGCCTCACAGACCTATCCCCCCCCCTACCTCGGGTCATGGCATGCATTCCCAGTACCCCCTTGGGGGCAGCAGCAGAATGATCCTGTGACCCAGCATGCCAATATCACTGCTAGGTTTGAAGGGATATATAATGCATAGAACCCTGCTTCTCCTCAGTGTTGGTTTCAGTTACCTTTGTTTTTTTCGATTGGTTATGGTACTGAGGGTGACTTGACAGCACAACTTTTACAATCTTGTGAATCCAGACCAAGTCAATTTGTATGGGTGCCTGCCAAATGCTACTCATGATGCCCTCTGGGAATGGGAAAATGCTGATCCATCCTCTAGGTAGCAGGTTAGTGAATATTTTCTTGGTCATACTGGGTATCAGTAAGTTGACCATGGCAATGTTAAGACACAACACTCATCATGGAGAAAAACTACATTTTCAATATCAATGATGAGAAAATTCTTGGAGCTATGATAAAATGGTATGATCAGGGCAGCAATACTGTGATATACATTCAGAAGGAAGTAATGCAACCAGGTTAGTTTTATGAGCAAACTACCAGAACACATGTATGTACTACATATATACTATCATTAAATATACTAGACAGGTTCTGGATTCTGACTGGATGAGCTACTCATGTAAGATGCCTATGATTTGGAATGAATTTTAATTTTTCATTCCTGCATTTTGTGAACTGTGTTACATACCAGAATGTGGTGGACCAGGCCCATCCAAAAACAAGATGGAGGGTGTAATGGTTACCAAATCAGAGCCTTCAAAGAGTTTAACCTGTGTATGACAACCAGACTGTTTCACATCTGTAAGAGACTTGTATTCACAATCCTCCAGTAGTGTACTGGGTATCTCCAACTGGACAATCTGGCACAGATTGGAGTATGAGAGACCTTTTGGCTTTGCCAGCCCAATCAATGCCTGTATCCAGGATTGCCTGTTTTCAATGCTTGAAATCAATGACCAACATGAAGTGACCTCAACATGTAACTGAGTAGGCAAAGATGCATTCTTTCCAAGGAACTCAAACTCCACACTTGGGAGGGTATCAAGGAGCTCTTTACCTGCCTCCTGTTCATGTGGGTCATCAATGTTAAACCCCCACCAAACAACACCATCACTGTCACCCTGGGTAATCCGTGATCCATAGTTTCTCATCTCCAGGTACGACGAAGACTCTGCTCCAAAATGTCCTGAAAACATTGCCTTGATGGATGGTGAACCAAACCCTGCAGAGCTTGAGAAGCCTAGTGCAGAGTTGCTCTGTTGGGTTGTAACTTCTGTGCTCTCAAGACTTATTGCAGGAGTTCGAGAAGGTTTGATCGCATCCACTCTTGTAAGTTCCTCTTTAACATCTATCACCACTCTAGCATGGACCTGCTCATAGCCCATGGTCGGAATTGCTCGCTAGCCTTGAAATTTCAACTTCTTGAATTGTATGCATATCTTTGGCAATTGTTTTGGTTTTGAGCATGGAGCATGGGACTTTTTGAGGTGTCAATTTTCTAGTCAAGAAAAGAGTAAACAACTCACCTCTATTATAAGCCTCCCATTGATCTGCAGCTTCTGAAGGACCTTTGGTGACACAATGTCTGCAGTAGTAGCATAGACCTTGGCTTGAGCATCAAAGGAAATGACTGGCAACAGGGAGGTCAAGCTACTGCCCTTTGGATCATCAGGATCGTCATTAGGATCTTCATCATCTGGATTGCCATCATCACCTTCACCATCCCCAGATTTCTGATCCTCATCATCTTCTTTCCCTTCATCATCTGTATCTTTCTTATCAGAATCACTACCTTTCAATTCGTTCCCACTGAAGCCTGAAGGAGCAGATGTTCCACTGTTACTGCAAGAGCCTTGTGGACAGGACACAACCTGAATTGAAGTTGGTGCAACAGTGGAACAGATATCAGCATATCCCTCTGTTCGAGAGAACACAAGCTCATCCCAGCTCAGAAGGGTTTCATCATTTTTGAATACAGGTATCTGGTACATGGAGAAGGGTGTGAAAAGTGCCCCAGGGATTGGAGAGAGTATCTTTCCAAGTTTGGTAACAAAGGATTCAGCTCTTTCAGTGATGTCCACAGAACAGAATATGTGAATCTCTGGCAGGTACCCTGTTCCTGACAACAGGAGGGCCTCATTGAAGCCAGCCAAGATGGCATACTCTGATGTAGAAATTTGGAAGTCTGCAAAGGCTGTTTCAATGACCGTCTCCTTACCCTGAATACCCTCAAGTGCACTCTCTGCTCCTATGACAAAATGTTTGCCAATTACAGACTCATTAGTTGGTTGTTTCACTTTGTCCTGAGTATGTAGCTTCAAGCTGGAAGCAAATTTGACATCTTTGGGGGTATCTTGTATGGCGCCAAGTGAAAACACTGACTGTGCATATGGAAAAGCCTGAGGCTTAGAAGACATGCTGGATGGATGAGGTGTAGCATTCTGGTTGTGTGTAGTTGAGTAGACAAATTCAGAGTATGATTGGTCAGAAAAGGGGAGGTGAGAAAGGAGGTCAGCTGGAAAGGGGGATGGATAGTGAAGTGGGTGCAGCTCTGCAGCCTCATCATATTTTCCTTCCTTTGAATATGTAACAACCAAATTATTCATGCTGGTCAAGGTATATGGATGTTCTGGCCCTAGCACCTTTTCATGCAGACCTAAGATCTTCAGGTCCAGCTCTTCAGCCTTCTCATATTTTCCCTGCTTTGAATATGTTGCTGCAAGATTATTCATGCTGGTCATGGTATATGGATGTTCTGGCCCCAGCACCTTTTTATGCAGATCCAGGACTTCCAGCTCCAGCTCCCCAGCCTCCTCATATTTGCCTTGTTTGAATAGGTGACTGCAAGATTTGCCATACTGGTCAAGGTATCTGGATGTTCTGGCCCCAGCACTTTTTTATGCATATCCAGGACTTTCACATCCAGCTCCCTAGCCTCTTCATATTTTCCTTGCTTCAGATATGTTGATGCAAGATTATTCATGCTGGTCAAGGTATCTGGATGTTCTGGCCCCAGAACTCTTTTTATGCAGATCCAGGACTTTCAGCTCCAGCTCTCCAGCCTCCTCACATTTTCCTTGAAGTGAATATGTGCTTGCAAGATTTGCCATGCTGGTCAACGTATCTGGATGTTCTGTCCCCAGCACTTTTTTATGCATATTCAGGACTTCCAAGTCCAGCTCTTCAGCCTTCTCATATTTTCCTTGCTTCTGAATATGTTGACTGCAAGATTATTCATGCTGGTCATGGTATCTGGATGTTCTGGCCCCAGCACCTTTTTATGCAGATCCAGGACTTCCAGCTCCAGCTCTCCAGCCTCCTCATATTTGCCTTGTTCTGAATAGGTGGCTGCAAGATTTGCCATACTGGTCAAGGTATCTGGATGTTCTGGCCCCAGCACTTTTTTACGCATATCCAGGACTTTCACATCCAGCTCCCTAGCCTCTTCATATTTTCCTTGCTTCAGATATGTTGATGCAAGATTATTCATGCTGGTCAAGGCATCTGGATGTTCTGGCCCCAGCACCTTTTTATGCAGATCCAGGACTTTCAGTGCCAGCTCTCCAGCCTCCTCATATTTTCCTTGGTGTGAATATGTGGTTGCAAGATTTGCCATGCTGGTCAAGGTATCTGGATGTTCTGGCCCCAGCACTTTTGTATGCATATCCAGGACTTTCACATCCAGCTCCCCAGCCTCCACATATTTTCCTTGCTTTATATATGTTGATGCAAGATTATTCATGCTGGTCAAGGCATCTGGATGTTCTGGCCCCAGAACTTTTTTACACAGATCCAGGACTTTCAGCTGCTAGCTCTCCAGCCTCCTGATATTTTCCTTGCTTTGAATATTTGCGTGCAAGATTATTCATGCTGGTTAAGGTATCTGGATGTTCTGGCCCCAGCACTTTTTACACATATTCAGGACTTTCACATCCAGCTCCCCAGCCTCCACATATTTTCCTTGCTTTATATATGTTGATGCAAGATTATTCATGCTAGTCAAGGTATGTGGATGTTCTGGCCCCAGCACTTTTTTGCACACATCCAGTACTTTCAGCTGCAGCTGTTCAGCCTCCTCATATCTTCCTTGCTTTGAATATATGAGTGGAAGATTATTCATGCTGGTTAAGGTATCTGGATGTTCTGACCCCAGCACTCTTTTACACTATCCAGGACTTTCACATCCAAATCCCCAGCCTCCACATATTTTCCTTGCTTTATATATGTTGATGCAAGATTATCCATGCTAGTCAAGGTATGTGGATGTTCTGGCCCCAGCACCTTTTTTGCACAGATCCAAGACTTTCAGCTCTAGTTGACCAGCCTCTTCATATTTTCCTTGGTCTGAATAGGTGGCTGCAATATTTGCCATGCTGGTCAAGGTATCTGGATATTCTGGTCCCAGCACTCTTGTACACAGATCCAGGACTTTCAGCTCCAGCTCTCCAGCCTCTTCATGTTTTCCTTCAACTGAATATGTTCTTGCAAGATTTGCCATGCTGGTCAAGGCATGTGGATGTTCTGGCCCCAGAACTCTTTTACACAAATCCAGGACTTTCAGCTCTAGCTCCCCAGCCTCCTGATGTTTTCCTTGCTTTGAATATGTTGCTGCAAGATTATTCATGCTGGTCAAGGTATCTGGATGTTCTGGCCCCAGCACCTTTTTATGCAAATTCAGAACTTCCACATTCAGCTCCCCAGCCTCCTTATACTTTTCCTGCTTTATATATGTTGCTGCAAGCTTATTCATGCTAGTCAAGGTATTTGGATGTTCTGACCCCAGGGCCTTCCTATACAGATTCAGTACCTTCAGCTGCACCTCTGCAGCCTTATCATATTTTCTTTGCTTTGAATATGTTGCTGCAAGATCATTCATGCTTGCTATGATACATGGATCTTCTGGCCCCTGCACTTTTTTACACAGATCTAAGATCTTCAGCTGCACCTCTTCAGCCTCATCATATTTTCCCTGATCTGAATATGTTCTTGCAAGATTAGCTATGTTGGTCAATGTTGATGGATGTTCTGGGCCCAGGACTTTTTTATGCATATCCAGGACCTTTAGCTGCAGCTCTACAGCCTCCTCATATTTTCCTTGTTTTGAATATGTGACTGCAAGATTTGCCATGCTGGTCAGTGTCAATGGATGCTTTGTGCCCAACTTCTTTATATCTATCTGTACCATTTGATATTGAAGGTACTCCACATCATTCCACATTCCATTTTCATTCAATACATAACTGAACCTGCAATATTCATTATCATCAAACAATTTTTTAAAGCCACTTTCTTTTTGTGACTGGTAATTGGCTTTGATGTGTGGTACAAGAAGTCTGTTGAATGCAATGTTCTCAGCCGTCATCCCTTCTGTAATACAGTTTACAAGGATCAATTTTGACACTTGCATCATGCATCTCTTTTCAGATATTGACATCCTATCTCTACTCCATTGATGTGTCAATGGATGAATGGCATAGATTCCTGGAGAGGTCGAGTACTGCTTGATCAAAGAAAATGACATAAGGACTGTAATTCCTTCATGAAAGAAATATTGATTCCAAGACTGATCTTTTCCCAGCTGAAGCAATTGATTGATAGTAATTCCAACTTTTCTTTCCAGTCTACCATGCTGTCCTTTGGAGAACCCCATAGCAGCCTTTCTAAAAGCAGCCTCAGCGATACTCTCATGATGTAGAAATGCAGCAGTTCCAAGAATAAGAACAGCAGCCTGAGCAGCTGCTCTACCATGCCCATCAGATTTTTTCTTTGCCCTTAATTGAATTTCATTGAATGACAAATCCCAAGTTTCATAGATGGTACGGTTGTACTGAGATACCTCCCTAAATGAAGGGTGGTTCATAAGCTTATTCCTATATTGAGAGAGATGCTCAAGATAACTATCAATACTACAGAGACCAGCCTCAATAGAAGCTCCTGCTTGATCAACAGCCATAGGTAAGCAGCGGAGCTCAAGTACAATCTGCCTAGCTATGCTGTGGACACCCTTTGACTGCTCAGTTAGATGGCTGGCTTTCAGCAGGAGTGATATGGCTTCCTTCTCAGCCATCCGGTCAATCTCAAGACAGTTTTCATAAGATGTAACCTGTTGAGATGGATATCTGCTAGTAACCAGAATATTCCCCTTAGAACCAGATGGGACAAATTTCTTTACCACTTCACCATCAGCATTGTCAAACACCAGTAGCCATTCACTCTGAAGAGATGCAATCCACATAAGAGCAGACTGAGAGGACACAGTGATACTAGCAGCTTTAGCCTCAGGATGAAAGCAAAGACCCTGTAAATCAAGAGCTATGGTGTCCTCAGATGATGCATCAATCCAGAAGATATGGGAGAATCTATACATAGTTTGAGAAGATCTGAAAAAGAAAGAGTAAAAGAAGAAAGATTACCTGTCAGCCACCTCCTCAATGAACTTCAAACAAATCTGAGTCTTTCCAATTCCTCCCATACCATACAATAGAAATAACTTTCTATTCTGATCTGTGGAGACTGTAGGTGCAAAGTGATTCTTCAGCTTTTTGAGAATGTCCTCGCGACCTGTAAATAAGGCATTTGAACTTGGTCTTTGGGGAACAAGAAGTGTATCATCTTGGCCCCTGCTGGCATTGTCATGAACCTGCATCATGACAAAAAGTCCTATCAATGTCTGAAACAATCAACGCCATGGTCACAGGACACACATTTTGAGCCACATAGAGTGTGGAATCTCTCATGTTGATGTTGCGAGCTCCCTGCATTACATTCTGGGGTCCCGAAGCAAAGGATATGAGCTGAAGAAGTTGTTTGTGCATCGTAAACACAGACCAGAGATGTTCCCTCCCCCCTAACCTCTAGCGCCCTTGTCACCAATGTCGACCTAGATCTCGTCAGGATGCTACCTTCCAGGTGGGAGTCATGAACTCTAACCTTGAACCGCTAGGGCGTTCATTACGCAGGCGGTCTGCGCCCACAAGTCGATCAAGCAATCCCTTGAACTTGCCTTTCAGGCGATTTTCGCGGGGGCGACTGGAATCAGACATGGCGGTTTGAAAGAGAATGTTGATGCTGTGCGGCGTCAACGTTCAAAATGGGTACCAGACCGTTTCACAGAGTCAGCTGACCTGATTCATCAGTGCTCCTTTCAAGCCCGTGACGATGCTGTTACTGGAGGATGGTGGGAGCCTTCACTTAGAGCTCGGAGGAACGGCCTTCAAAATGGGACACTGGCGAGGTTTTGCATCAACTCAGTAAGTAGGACCGCGATCAACGGACGTGTGAGAAAGCGACGCCTTTTACAGGGCTCTAGGGGACGAAAGGATGAGAATGCGGCATTTTATTTCGCACATCCAGAACGACATCAAATCCACCATAGCCTAAGAGAGTAACCATAAGCGATTGAATGCGGTATCAATGATAGTGAGCTGAGTAGAAGTAGATGTCCAAGAAATCTCGCAGCTCGAAGAGAAGGTTGCGACGTTTAAGTGTGTGGGAAGAGGAGGATGAAGCGGCTGCGTTGGTTGCTTAGAGGAGGAATGGGAGGGGAAGTGGACTGGCAAAATCCACTTGTGAGAGGGGCTGTAACTCGCTCATACGTACGGCGCACTGTCCTCTACAGAAAGTGTCCTATGCACCTCATGATCCTCAGTCAACGAATCATCGCCTCCGTGGTAATCCTAGACAACAACCTAAAGCCTTCCTAGTTGGTGGTCACGTTGACTTGCGAGCGAGCGGATTCCTCAATCGTGGGATCCAAGCTCGTATGTGAGGAGCTAAATGAAAGGGCATGCGTCGTTGACCTTTGGGTCCGAGAGGGGAGGGAGCCTATGCAACAACTGTCCGTCAGAATTAACCGAATGCACCGATGTACGTGGCGTATTCAAGCTCCTCTACGTCGAACTTATTTGCGACCACGTTCTGAGTGCATCAAGAACTAATATCAAAATTGTTTTGTGTAAGTAAGCAGAAAGAGAACTCGATGAAGAGATGGCAGTACTTATGAAGGTCGTTACATGCGCGAGTCCATTGATATGGATTTGTTGAAGTCCGACGTCCTTGATGAGAACGACAATTATTGAGCTTGTAGCCAGTACCGTCAGTCGGTGATCAGATGCATGGGCATCGACTTCGCTTGGCCCGCTGACCCAGGAAGCTAGAGTGCAAACAGGTTCAGACCTCAAAAGAAGAGAAGAGAAAGCACAAACTCAATATGAGATGATCTCTAGTCGCATATCACTCGGAGCGACGTAACCCAATGTCATGGATATCCTTGCCATCGATGAAATCCCTCAAATAGTCCAATCGTTCAGTCATACTCAACTTTTCCTTTGTTACTCTTAAGGTCATTAGCCTCCCTTGCATCCGCCGACTCCATCAGAGGGCTTACCAAGTCTTGGAGATGTAACAACGACGGACGAGCCTTTGGCGACGTCGACGGTCGAAAGACTCCCGTTGTTTGGATGCGTGACCCTCATTCAGTTTGTCATGGATCTGTCGAAGCTGGATGGTGGTGGCGTAGTGAAAGATCTGGGAGGTATGGTGAAGAAGACGAGGGTGAGGGAACGAAGGAAATGAAGTAGTCAAGTGACGTCGTTATAGAAGGTGGATTGTAGAGAATGGGACAACAATTATGTGAGAAAACCAACGACTGAAGCGCCAGCGGGCATTTTGGGACTGCAGCCTCCTAAGAGCTACGGTGAAGTTGGCTGCACGTGAAGGGGGCTCTAAAGTTCGTTTTATGAAGAGTTTTGGCACACAAGAAGGTCTAAAGAGTGCCCTATTTCAGCTGAAAAGCAAGAATAATGTCCAAGGACTTACATGTCAAGACATAGTCCGCTATGCATGCATGAAAAAGATTTCTTACAGCAGTTCTGAGAGCGATGATGAGAGCGGGATTCACACCCACGGCCCGGGGGGAAAAGATGTTTACATGATACAATGCCCTGATCCTTAGCGTTTTATGAATTTATAGGCGAAATGTGGGGGAAGAAAGTTTTGGGAGATTCAATGGAGTAGGCGAGTCCCAAGTCAACATATCATGGACTGAGCAAAAGGATACCGACAAAGTCGTGCGCCTTTTCGAGGCCAGATGGGCCAGTAAACAACGAAGGAATTCAATAACTTGTGAACCATCCAAGCTGGGGTATGTTCCGAATCGAAATGAAAGCCAGCCCTGTGAATCGAAAGAGATTGAATAAAGAAAGGACCAATGAGAAAACCACAACACTCACAGAAAATGACGATTCCCGCGACAACTAGTTGTGGGGGATTCGAGTAGCACCGCTACCGTCAAATGATCTACCAGCCACTGGATTTCAACCGGAATACGCAAAGTTGCAGAAGGCTTGAAGCCTAAAGGCCTCCCTGGCACCTGCGATCTCCCAAGCGTGTACCGTAACAATACGAATGTTTTCTTGAAGCTGAAGAAATTTTCAGTAACGAAGCGATCGGTCACTGTGACTCCGCTTTCAAACGCCATTCTCAGCAATGAAAAAGAGTCTGGTGCTCTCCGCGATATCAATATCGTCCTGTAAGATATCTGCATCCAATCAAGTCACGAACCTCTCATTCGACTTTTCCATCTCTGGCAAGCACCCTTTTGGTGGATGTCTTGGGTCGGATTATGTGACGAAATCATGCGCATTTCTGCCGGGAAGCCGCTCGAGTTGAAGGTGTCTTCGGAGGGCTTTCAGTCCCCAGACGTTGGAGACGGCGCAGTGTACAGGCGCATCGAGGAGACGACAGCATCCCTTTCAGACTTTGTGTTCACTTTTAGAACCATACTTGTTGGTCTAGTGGGCTCGCTCCATTCCCCCGCGACCAAGTGCGCAGTAGATGTAGACGGTAATTCGGTCGCGTATTGTTTCTTAGACCTACGCACCACGCCCGCTGGCTGGGACACTCATCCTCCCGTCGTTGAGCATACTTTCAATTTTTTTTTGTAACCCTTCATCACCTAACCGTTCTACAGAGACTTGATGCCATAATGTAAAGCTGGGCGATTGCAGTCGGTACTTACGCCGCAGTGCCACGGAATTTTCATCCATAAAGATACATGACCTTGAAAGAGAAAATCATCACAGAGGCGGAAAGACATAAACGAGGAACCCACCGACCTTGGCCATGAACGGAGCTGTGCATTCAAGAAAGATAAGCAGACTTCAAGTAATCATATATTCATATCTCGGTTTGAAAAAAACGTCCAACAACTCAAGTTATCCACCGCTTCTTGATCTAGAACTTCCACATACGCTTCTTTCCCACGGTCCAGGCCGTGCAAAAGTCGAAGCAGTATGGAGGAGAACACAGACAGTAGCAATAGAAAAACCCATAAACATAATTCCCCAAGCACACATGCCTCACAAAGATACTCCCAACCCATCCCAACCCAGTACACCAAACCCACCCAACCGGAGGGAGGCGCGACGCGCCCCCAACGGACAGCTCGACAAACCCGACCACAGACCCCATCCGGCACGACCGCCTCCTTCCTGGAGAACGCGGTCGGAAGGGTAGGTAGAATGGCGCAATCAGTCACCCACACGTCCCCGGCGAAAATCAAGAGCGTACTAATAGGAAACAAGAAAAGGGCGCTGGACGCAGAACGCGCGACCACCCCAACCCCGCAGTCCTACAACGACGTAGACATGACCATGGGAGACCAGAACGACCCAAACCGGCGCGTCCCATGGGACGAAGACATCGAGTCATCCGGAGACGAAAATGACCAAAGGGGAATCGACCAAGAATCCATACAGGCCGACAGATTCAGCCACCTCGCAGATCGCTCGATGAGCAGGGACGAGAAGTTAGATCACCTATACAACTCCCTCTTAGACGCCGGGTTCTTCGTACAGGCATTGGAGAGTGGGGGAGAAATGGATATTGCAAGGACTGACCAAAAAATCACAGGATGCATGACGGGCCTATCAAACGCGCTCCTCAACCAGCCATACAGAGTCATCATGGAACAGCAAGCAGGCCTCGCGAAGGCAATCCACGAGATCAGCAAGAACATGACGACGACCATGGAGAACATGGCGACGATCATGGAGAATGTTCAGAACAACGGAGAAAAGATTGAACACATGAAGAATGAGACAGCCAACAGCCTAACAGCAACCTCAGACCGGCTCAAAGCCTTGGAATCCCTGGCCACCGACACTCAGTCACGAATCGCAAACCTGGAAAACCGAGGTGCTGGACCCCAAACACGAAACACGGAACCCACCTCAAACCCAAGCCACACAACAAGCCACGCCACTGGCCCGACGTTCAAACCCAAAGGGAAAACTGAGGGAAACCCGGGACCAACCAAGAAGAGCACCAACCCAGCATCGGCCCATCACCCAAGCCGAGCGGTCATCCGTTTCCTGCCTGACGGGATTAGGGACGAAGACCGCCTAGACCCAATGGTAATAGTCAATACAATCAACAACGCCCTCGCCAACGCACCCTCCCTCAAGGCCAAGCACATCAGAGCTGTAACTGCAACCTACAATAACCAAGGTAACCTCATCGTCTCAACGCGTGCTGACCAACGCGCCGCAGATCTGCTCCAATACGCAGAGCTCTTCATTCCGCTAATCGACCAAGGATACAACACAAGTGTCATAGAAGACAAAAAATGGTTTAAGATTCAAATCGACGGCGTCAACACCCACACCATGACCAGTCTTGGGCCCAGGTCCATCCTCACCGCGGAAACAGTACACGAAGAACTCCTGGCATGCAACCTCGCCTACGCCCAAGCCAGTGACTCTATAGTTGCGCCCCCGCGGTGGATGCGAACCCAAA
>NW_001889873.1:317146-330847 GCF_000143565.1 Laccaria bicolor S238N-H82 | reverse complement strand
AACATTTCGTCGAACTCAAAGACCAGCGTGAAGTCTTCGGCCGCTTGGTACAGTGTCGAACCGGGCACGCGTATACAGGAGAATTCCGCAGACAATTCTTCCCAGAGAAAACCACAAACTGCGAATGCGGAGTGGACCCACAGACGCGCGAGCACATTATAAGAGACTGCGAACGGTACGAGGACCAACGGGCCAAGCTACGTGATCACGACCGTGAACTGGCACTCCCAGAACTACTGGGAACCCCCAAAGGCATCACGGCCCTATCCATCTTCATAAGAGACTCCGGCGCGTTCACATTCACGGGAGAAAAGCACATGCCAAAAGAAACCCCATCCTTCCAGGACGAACCAGAACCCCCAGACGAGGACTCAGAAGACGATGAGTCCGACGCTGAACCATAACACCCATACGATGCCCACACCCAGACCCAATCCCCCGCGAGCGCAAGAGCGCCCGCCATGCCCCTAGCGTCGCCACGACGCACTCGACTCTGACCTCCAGTTCTCTGGCCCCTGCACACAACCCTACACATCTCTTATACAATACAGCTACACATCGGACACCCAAATTCACGTAATGGAAAGCCCGCACGACATAATTACATCTAAAAGGGAAGCCATACGCTTCCCGTGCGTCTTAGTACTAGACTACTTGTTGCACGTAAATCTCGAGATAATAAAAAAAAAAAAAAAAAAAACTCAAGTTATCCGCATTTCGTTATGAGTGCATGTTTGATACATATCTACAAATGTCAACGAAATGACATCAACGAGGAACTCACCGAACTCGGTGCCTGTGCGTTCAAAGAAGATAAGCAGACTTCAAGTAATCATAACTCGCGTTTGAAAAAAAACGTCAAACAACTCAACTCATCCGCGAATGTATCATTGGAATTGTTGTGCGACATCTACAAACATGAGTAATACCACGCAACAAAAAAACCGAATCACGCCCAACAACCCTCTCCGTCAACGCCACCAACCCACTCTTCGCCACACTCTCCGGAAGCTCTTCAAGGACCTCCTTCGCTTTTTCAGCGAACGATTTGGCGAGGAATTTAGTGCGGTGAACGCCTGAGGAGCGGAGGACTAGGGAGCGGGCCTGCAGGGTGTGTGTTAGCTCGAGGTAAAGTAGGTGTAGGGGTGGAAGTGAGAGAAGGTTGGGAAGAAAGGGTGAGAGGGTGAGAGGGGATCGGGGAGGGAAGGCAAATGGAGACGGAGGAAAGAGGAAAATGAATGGGGAAGAGGGGGCAAACGAAACACTGCGTTAGCTCGGGATGAGGTCGAGGTAAAGGGTGGGCGGAGGTGAGAGAAGGTAGGAAAGAAATTCATGGTAAAAGAGAATCGAAGAGAGGAGGAGAATAGGAAAGACGAAGAAAACAAAACACACCATCTCAACATCCCCAAGACCCTCAAACTTCCTCCCTATAAGCTCGCCCATCTCCGGGAACTCTTCCCAAGCATAGAGAGCAGGTCCGGTGGCTAGGGCAAGTTGGAGGTCCGCACCGCCTGGTTTGCCGAGTGTTAGGTCTGCGGAACCCGGTGTTAATGTGGATTCGTAGTCGAGTATGTCGTCTATTAGCTGGAAAGACGACGATTAGGAAGAGGAAGTGGGAAGGGGAAGGAAGAAAGAGCCCCACCTGAAATGCAATACCCAAATTCCGTCCATAAGCATATGCAATATCCTTCCACACGTCGCCCTCTTCACACCCACCCAACACGACAGCCGACCATGCGCCCTTTGCCATGAGGCTTGCCGTTTTGAGGTACGTCTTTTGTAGGTATATCGTCCATGTGTTTTTGGTTTTGCCTTTTATTCCGATATCTTGAGTCGTCGTTCCTCCTTCACCCAAAACGACATTGAAACGACATCCCGCATTTGCAAAATCTCCCCTTCCACCAAATTCGAAATGACGCTCGCGATAAGCTGGGTGACTTCCGGGTCACCGAGCCTAGCTAACGCAGTTGACGCTCTGCCCAATACAAAGTTCCCGCCCAAGACGGAGAGCTTGCTACTGAATTTACTTGGGGCGGAGGGGCGAGGCGTCGATGACGTCGTCGTGCAGGAGCGAGGCTGTGTGCAGCATTTCGACGATTTGGGCTAGGCGGAGTTGGGTTGGGAGGAGGTGGTGGTGGTTGTGGGAGAGGGTCGACGATGATGCGGTTGAGGCGGGTGGTGAGTTCTGGGAATGACTCGGTGGTGGTGGTGGATAGTGTGTCGTCGACGGCGACACCAAAAACACATCCTCAAACTCGCTCGTACTCCCCGGATTCCAATCATTCAACACGTCAGGTCTCGTGAGTGGTCTATCCAAATCCATGTCTCGAGTTTACGGAGGGTACCTTCCAAGGGCCAGCAGTTTTTCTGCTTATCAATCGTACGGAGCTCTTGATGGCCGGAGGGAAAGTGAGGGGCCCGAAGAGGAGCAGTGCGAATCCTTCTGGCCAGCCGTGAGCGGGCTATTCTTGATTACTGCAGTGATTGTTTTAATACGAAGCATTGGTGGAAAGTAGTTGCAATAGGCTGTTTCACAGTAGGCCAACTTAGGTCCCAACTTTCATCTCAACTTGATGGCCAACTTCAACAAAGTTGAGGAGGAAGTTGGCCAACTCTACCGTGAAACACCTTGAACTGCAGAAAACATAAAGTTGGGTTGATTTGGGCTCGGAAGGAATTCCGGATGCAGATTTCTGCCTATTTTGGATACGTGGGAAGTTGGAAGGTGAAGTTGGGCACCAAGTTGGGATCAAAGTTGGCTGCAAATCGGCGTCAGGACCACGATTTGCATCCCAACTTCATGAAGTTGGTCAAACTTTGTCCTTCCAACTTGGCAAAAGTTGCTCACCAAGTTGGGGATCAAGTTGGGACCTAAGTTGGCCTACTGTGAAACACCCTAATGAATACGCTATGAACCGTTTTGTGGAGTCTTCAAGGAGTCTTCTTAGAATTTTACACATGTCCACGCCCACAAAAATTTGCCTCATGCCGAAGTGGGCGCCTGAATACTTATATATAACTGTGCTTGTGTGGCATCCCGGGCCTGTGCAGCATTCTTCTCCTGCCCTCTTACCACCATGCCGGGGCCTACAACTCAGCAAATTTGCACCACCGTCCCTACCGTTGAGGGTTTGAGAGAACTATTATTCTCCTACGTTACCATGCCGACTCATTGGCAGCAGATTTGCATCACTGTCCCTACCGCTGAGGGTTTAAGACGAGGCGCAGAAATGTTCCATCGCGAGATAGGTGTGTTATCCGGCTTTTCGCCCAAACAGAATCAGATTGAATGTCCTTCAATTAGTCACCAATTGCATCACTGTCCCTACGGTTGAGGGTTTAAGACAAGGCGCAGAAATGTTCCATCGCGAGATAGGTGTGTTATCCGGCTTTTCGCCCAAACAGAATCAGATTGAATGTCCTTCAATTAGTCCTCAAACACCCATTCCTGTTGGCAAGCGGACTTGTTCTCCTGGCTTACAACCCCAAATCTCCCTTTGCGGTAGTATACTATGTTGTCTACGGCATTCCTAAAGCCATAATTGTGGGCCTGCTGCACTGCTTGGGCTTTGGACGTGAGGGCGTTCGTCGAGGTGCCTTATTTTAATTCATTCGAGGACGAGCTTGCGTGCTGATCTGTATATTACGACCGTTTTATAGGTTCATACGCTGCGGGATACCAATCTCGAGTTTACAAAGGGATAATTCCAAGGTCCAGCACTTTTTCTGCTTCTCAATCGTCCGGAGCTCGCGGAGGCACTTTCAGCAAGTTCTGGTTACTCGTGGGCTTGGGGTTTGGTATAAGTAGTCTTTGTTTTGGTACGAAGCATTGGTGGAAATTTCTGGTCAGCCGTGGGATGGAGTTTTATTATTACTTGAGTGGTTGTTTTGGTGAGAAGTGGTGGGAAGTTCTGGTCGGTCGTGGGCTGCAGTGTGTTTATAGTTTTTCTTTTGATACGGAGCATTGGTGGAAAGTTCTGGTCAGCCGTGGGATGGGGTTTTATGGTTACTTTAATGATTGTGTACGAAGCTTTGGTGGCGAGTAGTTGCAATGAACACGCTATGAATCGGTTTTTGGAGTCTTCTGTTCAAGTTGGTTCAATTTACGTGACGGTGCAAATAGATGCAAGCGCGTTGGTCATGTGTTGGTCATGTGCTCCAGTTGTGGCACTGTCAAAGTCGGACTGCCTCCTCACGAATTACAGCTCCACCGTCGACATGGATCCAAGCTCAAGTACGGCGGCCGCGCACAACTCCAGAGGACCACGTATCGCTGAAAAAGAAAAGGGGGACAGAAACAATGTACGAACTCTATCGTTAGCCACTGAGGAAGGCTGAGAGCTGTTACTTACTATTTCTGCTCGATAGGCTCAATCTCATCGAAGCACGCGATATAAAGAAAAGTGAAGCGATCCCTTTCTTCAGCGCCAAGTTTTGGGAGCTGATACTTGAGCTGCTTAGGTATCACCATATGAAAGACAAGTATGACCAAGCGAAGATGGTGAGTTTCATTCGAAACCCTTACCTTCTCAATGGTTACGCCTGACTGAAGATACGCGATAAACATCAACGCGATTTGGAAGCTGCAAATGCAAAAATGAAGAGGCTACAAGCTGAGAACGAGTACGTCGTTGACTTCGATCAACCATCGGCCAGCGAAGCTCAGTTGTGCCAGGCTTCTCATAGATGCAATGCTCCTGGCCGATCGAGGCTTGCTTGAACGATATTTTCCATCCGCAGAAGGCCATGACGGCTTGCCCCCAATAAACACCGTACCGGCCGACCTTCCTCTACCCCGCAGCACTCCATTACTTGCTACTTCGCATCACCCCCGGGACCCTAACGCGACGCCACGGCTCGGTTATCGTTCACCCTACTCGAATCCAATGCCACACTCCAACACGAACGGGGACAGCATAATGCACAGCAACGGGATTCGATGTCGGCCAGCCGAGGTGCTTTTCCTTCGTCGTCTGTCGAGCGCTATGAATCCTAAACTCATCCCCCCATAGCCCCCGATGGAACAACACTATATTGTAGATCAGCCATTGGAATTTCTACCTCCCGAGATGAATGGCCGCTCATGAACCTGTTACCGCTCGGGGTGGGTAGCTTTACGTCAACGTGTGGCTTGCTAGCTTAAATCCATGCCAGCGGCGCCTCTAGTGGGATCCAGAAGCTTTACCCAGCAGCGGGAGACTGTCAGTCCTTTCAAATGTGCCAAGATACCCCATTTGCCAGGGCACCTTTGACCAGGAACAACGTGACGATCCTCGAGTCCTTACCATCTATAGAGTTGTTTGCATGTCCAACCTGTGAATGCTCCATTTCGAATTGCCAGAGAACGTTGGAACGCAAGTGGCATACGGAAGGGTCCAAAGTCTTAGAAGGTGGCTTTTCAGACGGTTTCGAATTGGACGACGAAACCCCCACATATTCTTGAGAGTTCTTGCACCAATGGTACTCCTCGCGGCAGTATCCTTTCTGCTCTGATCTGGTTGGTGCAGCAGATCCCGAGCTCGTCTTGCCCTTTCATCGATGTGGCAGGGAGGGCCCCCTCCGCCACCCCGACGACCTTTCTGGTGTATCAGATGATGGCATTCTTAACTTCGTTCCGATCACCAGTTTATATTGTGGATTGTACCCATACGCAACAGACGTTATAGACAGCACATGATGCTTTGAACAGACCACGACCAAGCTGGACGCTCATTGCAGCGCTCAATGTCAAAACTTTCTTCGCGGCGTCAAATTTGACCTCATTCCAGTTGTCAATTTGTGCCTCGACCCAGCCTCAACTCGTACCTAATGCTTCAATGAAGCTCTTATCATTCGTTATCTGATGAAGGTGTCGCGATCACTCATCCTTTTTGTGTGTCCCGCTCTTCCTGCTTCCTGCTCATCTTTATTTCTCTGCCTGGTGGGATCTCCGTATCGATTTGCCACGGGTACGTAGCAGAATCGTGCCGGTGCAATAGAGGGCACTCTCATGTAACGGGATAGTGTCGACCGTATAATGGGATGACGCTCACGGTATGTCTGTCATTCAAGCAATTGACATTCGGGTTTTACCAGTTTTCAGGGCTGTCATATAGTATTTGTTCCAAGTAAATAAACATGGGCTGCTCGGTAATTTCGGTTTATACGGGTCTTTACATTGAGAAACCTGTGTAACTGAAATGCAGGATACTGACGCAGCGAACGTGCTGTTACTTTTATACCCTTAGCCGCATGTCCACCTCGCGCATATTTTCTTGTTGCCCCTCCCGACACCAAGATGACTTTCTACACCCACCCTTTTCTCTTCGGCCTCGTAGGACTTACTATCGCGACAGCGATTCCCCGTGGAGACTCGATCACCGCGCTGTCGGCCTCCCAAGTCGCCGCCTTCAAACCTTTCTCGTATTACGCTGCCACAGCATACTGCAAACCCGCGACAGTTCTAAATAAGAGTTGTGGAGGTGAGCACCAGTCTTTGTACTCTTCAGTAAAGACGTCGTTGAACAATATTTAAGTCAATTGCGATGCAAACACCGCGTTCCAACCCATTGCGGCTGGTGGGGATGGGTCGAAAATACAGTTTTGGTATGTTGGCATCGACCTCAGTCTCAAGGTATGCACATCTTCCAGCCTCGAACAACTTGCTTATGATTGTAGACTGTTATTGTTGGCCACCAAGGCACAGACCCCAGTAAAATGTGATCATTCTTCTGTTCCTATCCCAAACATATGGCTGACTTCGATGTCGGCGCAGTGCACCCCTGCTGACGGACGCAAATTTTTTCCTCAAACCTTTAAATGAGACATTCTTTCCAGGATTGAATTCAGCCATCAAGATCCACAATCAGTTTGGTGACCAACATTGGAAGTAAGAATGTTTTTTCTGTCAGATCTTCATCTCATTTTAAGTTTTTTATATAGGACAATGAGCCAAATTCTTTCCGCTACGCGCGCTGCTCTGCAAAAGTCGAATCTTACGCAGGTAACACTTATTGGGCATTCATTGGGTATGTTAAATTTCAGTCCCCCTCGGTTCATGTTGATTTGTTGGTATTTAAAGGCGCGGCACTCGCACTCTTGGACAGTGTGTCCTTGCCGCTGTTTTTGCCTGGCATCCAATTTAAAACGATTGGATACGGTCTGCCTCGGGTGCGTATAACCATTCCCGCTGCAAGGCGGATAGGTGATGAATAAACTTAAAGGTTGGAAATCAAGCCTTCGCGGATTATGTAGATGCAAACGTCCAACTCAGCCACGTCAACAACAGGTAGGCGAAAGAGCAATGTCCCTTTACTGTTCCCTTAACATTTTTTAGAGAGGACTTTGTCCCAGTTATTCCGCGTAGGTTTCATTTTTGACATAAAGTTACGTGGCTAGACAGCTATTTAGTCAGGACTCTTGGTTTTGTTCAACCCCAAGGAGAGAAGCACATCCAGGATGATCTTACTTGGCTTGATTGCCCAGGTCAGCACAGTAACAAACCAGGTTCTTACGCCGTTCTAATCTCCCTTGTCATCGATCAGGAAACGACAACCCCGATCCTCGTTGCTCAGCGGGTGACGTATCAAGCGTTTCGGCTGGCAATCTCTCTAATCATGATGGTATGGAATATGACGCCAAATATCAAGTCCTTATCTCATAATTTTCAATCAGGCCCGTATGATGGAGTAGAAATGGGCGGCGCTACCTGCAAGAATGTTACTGGAACAGCCGGCGTTGCTACTGCTGCAGCCAGCACTTTTCATGCAAGATGCGGGGTGTTGTTCCTTTTGGCGACCGCTTTCAGTTTGCTACATGACCCCCTTCAAGTTCTATAGTTGATGCTTTTCTCGACGAATCAGTTGGCAACCGGAAAAGCTGGCTATACTTCGCGATTCTGGATGAGTTGTCTTTGTTGGACCTACTGTTCAGCTTTTGACCTTCAAAAAAGAAAACACTGCTGGCTAACTTCGCGTATGTAATTTTTGGTATGCTCTCGATGTGGCGCTTGAGCAGTGGACTTTCCCACCCCGACTGCTCGTAATATTTTTCTTCTAACTTCAGTCGATTGAGGAAATGTCGATGACAGTTTTGTCAGCTGGGCCTGCGTAGGACCTATTTCCGTCTGCTATTTCAAGAGCGTCTACAAATTGAAACCCTTTTTTTGAGCGAAAAACGTATAGTATGCCACATATTAGTACAATTTTGGAGGACACTAGTACATAAAAGTTGAATTCACCATTCACATTGAGCTGCACAGCCACTTTCCAGTCTCTTGAACCCGCCACCAAAGTTCAAACGATCGCTCCGTGTTGCAGTCCGCTCCAAGCAGCTCGTCCGACATTCATATCGTCGCCACTAGTAAGTGAGTTGGTTAATGGCTCATACAACAAACTAACAATCTTGCCTCGAAAGCAAACGACCGTCGACAGCCTTTTTCCAGCTCTCACACTTCAAAATCAGGAGCAAGGTTCAATAGAAAGCGTCGACTATGGAAGAAGGTCTTCCGCTGCCACGCACGCAATTTTTGTCTGACCAAGATGGCCCACATGCCATCAGGCTCACAGTGGCTCCCATCTTTGAGATTCCCAACGAAATTTTCGCCCTGATTTTTTGGATGTCCACGGACTCGGAGCACATAGAAAATCAAAGGACATTGATAGCATCCTCACAGGTATGCCGGAGGTGGAGATCCGTGATTTTTGGCTACCCAGCACTTTGGGGTCGCGTCATTCATTTCACAGACCCATTACCCCGTCTCCGACAACTTTTACAGAGATCTAAGCCAGGACCGATCGACGTGGGCAGGGTCGATTTGCAAGTTTACTTGGGACACATCCGGATGCTGGAAATCCTCTCGGAAAGCTCGTCGAGGATCCGTACTTTCAACGTCAGGCTCTCAAATCGAGAGAGGAATTATGACCTTGTTTCCAAACAATTCTTTGAACAACCCGCACCCCTGCTCGAGTTTATGTCAGTTAGCTTAACTCCGAGCACTTCAGTCGTGCAGGGGCCCTTGTTTCAGGGCGATGCCCCATACCTCCGTCGTCTCCACCTTTCGAACTGCTCAATTAGATTTGCGTTGTCGATGCCAATCCTTGCTAGGTTAACCGAATTGTCCGCAAGGAACATCGCGCCCGTTGTAGCTCCTTCCGCATCAATGTGGCTTATGAACCTCCTGGAAATGCCTAACCTTCGTTGGCTGAGCATTATTGACTCCATTGCCCCACACCAGACATTCCCTCCCACCCAAGTGCATCTTCCCAATCTGACCATGCTAACTCTATCGGGGAAATTATGTGATTGTGTCTTCCTGCTTGACTACATCACAGCACCCTCGTTAATCGGCATGCGGTTGAATTGCAATACCGTTGAGCCTGGACATTACTTCACTCAACTATTGGATAATATCAAAAGGAAGTTGAGTACGTGGCCGCTGAAGGCTGATGAATCTCCCCAAATTATTTTACTGGAAGATGGCCGCATTTTCGTTGGAAATTCCCGCCGCTTTAGCAGCCTCGACGTCGACGCGTGGAACGTTTGCGAAGTAGCATCCTTACGATCGGGCTGTCACGCTCCTGATAGGCCGATCTGCATCCTCGATCTCGCTTGGGATGATGTTGAAGATGACATTGCTTTCTGCTGTCCCTTGCTCTCCGCCATTCAGCCGGTATTCAAAGTGGCGACGTCCTTGGTTTTATGGCTTATTGATGATAACATGCGGGCAGAATCCATATCTGAAAAGATTTTGCGGCTCAGAGTCTGCTTTCACTCGTTTGAAGATCTTCACACCCTCCATCTAACCAATCAATCATCTAAATTTATTTTACAGTTCTTATCCCTTCCAACATCTCCGGATATCATATTCCCTTCCTTGAAGACATTGTGTTTCTTTCTTCCGGGATTTCATGACCAGGAGGACCACTTCGATGCCCTTTTATCTTTCGTTCAGATACGGGCACAGATTCAGCAGGCCTTGACCAACATCGTCGTTTCCTCGGACGCTAACGGGTTATCCCAGATAACCCAACGGCAAACGGATATCCTGAAGAAACACGGAGTGGAGGTCGAATTCAATAATACACTCTATGAACAATATCTGTGATAACCTAGTAACGTGTCAGACTCTGTCAGCATTCCCAATTTGTTTTACTTGCAAACACCGCGCAATTGCAGCCTGTTTAATATCTATACAAGTACTCCGAAAATTAGCGTTATAATGTTCTCTCCTCTTTCGAATCGTGGTTTCTGTTGTGAATTGTGCCATATCCAATGTAGACATCAGTATATCTTTATTCTATGCCTGGGACGGACTACTTATCATCAACATCAACGAGTCGAAGTTGGACGCGTTCAGTAAATTATAAAAGGCATCTTGTATCGACCTAAGAAGTTGCACATCTCGTCATGATAGGTCTGATGTTGAAGGCCGACATTTGTGAGCTCAATAGAACCTGACAACTCACATATCTTGGGGATTCTAACTCTTGAACTCGTAAAAACAACAGCCTTTGGATCTTTGGACACCTATTCATAGCGTGTTGTTAAGATTACTGCCAGGGCCTGTGTGAAAATCTGCCGTCTCTAATTTTGGGTGTATGTTCATTCTGGTATTTTGTGAATCAGAGTGATTCTCCTGTACATAGATCCAAATTTGAAAACATGCCTGGCACCTCGGGCCTCGGAAAAAAAGAAGTAGATCTGGAGAGGTTAATTGGTCTTGTCCATGCTACGAAACGCTTGTCGCTTCGAACAATGGAGTCTATAGTCTCCAAATATATATATATCTAGTGATGCCGTTTATACCTCCCTGCGTGCAACATCCCAAACTAACCATCAAGAACAACGGTATAATCAGATAGATAAATAACGCAAGCACAAGGGTAAGGGTACAATTTTATACATTTGCTATCCT
Organism: Laccaria bicolor S238N-H82; assembly: GCF_000143565.1. Lineage (NCBI taxonomy): Eukaryota > Fungi > Basidiomycota > Agaricomycetes > Agaricales > Hydnangiaceae > Laccaria > Laccaria bicolor. Next base: position 319,953 of record NW_001889873.1, on the reverse strand, counting down.
GTCCGTTCATCTATTTTTTGCGGTCGCCACCGTTTCCAACAATAAAACGCCAGGGCAGCCAACGCTGTGAGTCCTAAACTGATGCCCACCGTAATGCCTATTGCCTGAGCGATCATCGCGTTCTTTGATGTTCCATTTGATTGGGGTGAAGGCGAGGAGTTAGGTGGAAGAGGAGATGTGAATGTGGGAAGGGCATTCGCCGGCGGAGCAGAGAAGGTTGGAAGGAAAGAAGTTGAGGCTCTGGGTATGATCATAAGGGCTAAGTTAGCATGAAAAGAGGGAAGACCGTACGCATTGGCTGGAACGGTGATGAAGAGGGCTTGCACACCGAAAAGAGTGGGGGATAGCGCGGGAATGAAGGTGGCTGAAAACGTAGTGGTCGAATCTTGAGGGAGAGAGACGACGCTGGCAGATCCGATTGTCGAATTGAATAAGTTCGAAATAGCGACTCCGTTGGCTGAAACGGTGATATTGACGGTGGCATTGGATAGTGGAGAGGTTAAGATGTAGAGGGCGGTTGCTAAAACATCAAGAAAATTTAGAACTCAGTATGGGATCAACAGAAAGATGTAGAAAAGTGAAAAATGTAGAAAAGTGAACTTCAAGAGTCGAAATCTGACCTCGGAATTGAAAAAATAGCTGTGGAACGATGCTTTGGGAGGCGGGGTCGGGTCCACTAGTAAAAACAGAATCCCCAGTGGTATTTGACGTTTGCCTTTTCCACATCGAGAGAGCGGCCGCAGGTGAACACGTTAGTCATTCTCAGAAAGAGGGGGAACTCACCAAGCGCCAGCACAAGAGGGATTGTCGACGGTCGTAGATCCATTGCACAAGAAGGGCGTGTAGACGATCTGAGGTGAAGTGATGGGTATCGACACATTTGTGGGTCTCATAGCTCTAGATCCCTCAACGAAGAGAAGAAGCAGTAGCAATGGGAGACAGGAGGACCACCGCAGTCGGTCGTGCATCCATGTAAGAGTGGGCGTAGCGCTTTGAAAGGTGTCGACAAGGGTTGTGGGAGGAAGCAAGGGCGACCAGTTAATTCCGTCGTTGATTGTAACTTGGGGCAAGCCATGTTTGACCCATTTGCATTCGGGGTTAATAGCCCACTTCTAACCAAGCCTCATGACTGGGAGATGTCAATAATTGCCTTGAGGCTTGGGGCGCCTCTACGCCGCAAAGCGGGAAGGGGGGAAGATGTCATTCGCAGGAAGCATTGTTGATGTTTAGCCGCTGTTCTTGAAGCAATAGCCAATGATGTTTTTTTGAGAGATTGTGAAACCTGGGAAGAAACGGATGGATTGGATCACTGGTCGTGTGTCTCCTACGGGCCGAGAGGACGGTGACAACATCAATTGAATGATCATCAATCTTCGCACCAAGCTCGGATTCGGAAGGAGTCATGGATATGAATAGGTCGAGAACGCCGAAGATAACGGTGGCAGACTCGGCATGAATTGTGAAACTGTTAGCATCGTGGATGGCGGACGGAAGAAAGGTGTGCAAGGAGGGCCAAAGACCTTGAAATCAAGCAAAGCACAACAACAAATTGTCATTGTCAACCCTCGAATTGCAAGGATGATATCGGTGGCGTTTTATTCACCGAACAGATTAGCGCTAGCAAGCCCGGCGACTATGTTGCGTAGACAATAGCATTGTGGCGGTAAACGTCAATAGCACTGTCGCGCCCAATGTCAAATCTTTATCACTCAAATCTGGTCGTCTGAAACATTCAGCTTGAATTCATTTTGAATTCATTGAAACCGTATTGTACAATTTTTTCAACTTGTCTATATACAAACAAAAACGCAGCAGCGACTATGAACACAAAAGAAAAAAGGAAATGAAAGAGTTCAATGTGTATGAGTTGTTGCGCAAAGATGATTGTTGGGTGGTTATCTGTTAAATAAAGAAAAGACAAGGGCAAAAGATTTTGAACTTTGAAGGGCGGGGACGGCAAGGAGAGGGGTGACCTTTTCAGCTACATGAATGGACGGGTTGAATGGGTAGGATGGATGGGAGGTATATGCAAAGCAGATTTTATACAACGAGCAATGGAGTTGTTGAACTTGAAGATAAACGGCTGGGCTGGGGTGCGGGTTAAAAGAAAGCAAAGACAAAAAAAGCAAAGAAATGAAGGGAAGAGAAAAGGGGGTAACTTGTGGCTTGGTATATGTACACATAGGCATGTCACAGTCCAAAGCGGAAAAAAGCGGGGGAATAGGGAGGGAGGATAAAACATGGGTCCATTTTTGGCGTATGTTCACGGAACACAACGACCGGGAGGGGGGGTAAACGATAGACTTGAGAGAGGGAAAAGACAGTGTCCAAATCAAAAGAGCGAGGGGGAACCAAATGAGCGACAGTTTTGGAAACCATGTAATATCCTGTCCGTGTGTTGTTGATGAAAAAAAAAAAAACATTGAAGAAAAGAGGGGCGCCAGCCAGCGAGGTTCTTCTTTTTGGTTTGATTTTGTTTCCGATCTTGGTCTTGCAGGGGTACCTTGAGAGCGAGAGAGAGAATCCACCAAATCTGATGAAAAAAAACATTGGAAGAAAAGAGAGGCGCCAGCCAGCAAGGTATGTTTGTTTATCTTCTTTTTGGTTTGGGAAGACCGCGGGAAGCGAGAGAGAGAATCCACCAAATTCGCGCCAGCCAGCGAGGTATGTTGTTTTGATTTGCTTCCAATCCCTCGAAAGCGAGAGAGAATCCACCAACTCCCCAACCTCGCTTCATCATTTCAAACCCCAATCACCTCTCCCCAACACCAGCAGTCGTAATACTCAACAACGGCGTCCCCTGCCCC
>NW_001889873.1:167082-316073 GCF_000143565.1 Laccaria bicolor S238N-H82 | reverse complement strand
TGATGATGCCCGCCATGATGTGCGTGTGCGTGGTGTGCGTGATGGTGGCCCGGAATATGAGATGGGAAATCCACAGTCGTCGGGCTCGAATTCGGGCTATGCATAGAATGCAATGAGGGATTCGAGATGCTCATCGACAAACGAGGGGGTAGGGACGATGTCGGTGAGGTTATGTATATATTTGGACTCTCTGGTTCTAGGATGTCTTGTGGGAATGGGGGGACTGCGTGGGGCGGGTAAGCCTTTGTTTTTGTTATAAAGGGAAAAGGAGAGAGAGGAGGAGAGAGGAGGGGAGGAAGGGGAGAGATGGGGGAACTCACGAGAACCGGGGAACCCCTTCCCCACAACATCCCATAATCTCCCAACGACATTGACCAATTTTTCCGATTTTCGTCGTTCAGCTGCGAATTGCTCGTATAGCCTTCTGTTCTCGTCGCGCATGGCGCCTAGCTGTGCTGCGACCTAGAGTAGTTAACAAGATGAGAAACGACCCATGCAAAACAAGCGCGAGAACCGACTGACCTCTCCAGGCAACTCAACCCGATGCTTCAAAGCCGGATCGGGCTCCAGCGCTTTCCGCTTTATCTCATCCAACAGATCAGGGCGACCACGCAGGAACTTGTGGTGTGAGAATTCCCAGGTCTGCGCGTCTGTTGAGGTGCGTTGTGCGCGGGGGGTCTGGGTGACAAACTTATTATTAACGACAACAGAGGAAGAGGAGGGAGGGAGGAGGAAGAGGTCGTACCCGGTTTATCTTGTGAAAGCCGTACATGTTGAGTTGGCGTACGAAACTTGAGAACTGTTATTAAGTGGGTGGGTTAGTATCGAGCAAGAGAAGCGAGAGAAACGTACGTTATTGTGTTTGAAGTGCGAGCCCAGGATGCTTCTGCTGAACTCACCGACATTGGAGACGACGAAGGAGGTGCCGAGGTCGGTCCATGCAATGAAGTGTGTTGATTTTGGGTCGTTGATCATCCTACATGGGAAAAAAGGTGCGATTAGCTGCGGTCATAAAAACTATTTTTAGGAAGAAGAGAAGGTATGTTACTGAAGGAAGACATGTCACTGAGGAAGATAGAGAGGGCACAAGGCAGAACGGTTAAACGGAGACAAAGCGGAAGCAAAAACGACGAAACGAAACGACGTCAGAATAGGGGGTGGGTTGTGCATCAAGGGATGAGACGAGTCACTATAACTATCATGATCGAAACGCAAAAAGTGCCTGATAAGCGGCGTATGTATAAAAAGTGAAACCAAGAAAGAGCAGAGGGAAAGAGAAGAACTTACTGATACAGCTTGGTGACGAAATTATTCGTCGCCATCGGCTTGCCTAGGATGTTCATACTCCCCGCCATACCTCCAAGTCCCTGCATACCAACGAGACCATTGGGGCCTGCACCCAACACGTCCTCCGCGCCGCTCGTGCTGCCGCTCCCATCCACCGGGCTCCCTCCACCACCAACAGCGCCATACGCACTAGTGCCATCGTCATACGCGCCGCCGCCGTTCATCTCCATCGCGGTATCACGGGCCTCGTCGAACATGTTTTCTTCCACCAGGATAGAGGTGGACGACGCGTTGGAGGTGAAGCTCCTTTTGCGCGGGAGCTGAGATGATGAAGAGGAGGAACTGCGTGATGGGCCTGGGGTCCGCCTTGAAGGGTCGTACCCGCCTGCTGAGGGAGGTGGTGGGGGAGGGGCATTGTTAAGGATGCTGTGGTCGTCGTTGTAGTGGGTATTTGGGCTTTGTTGGCCAGAGGAGGACGGGGGTTGATGGGGATCGAACTGGAAGGGCGACTGGGCGATGTGCTGCTGGTGTGCGTTGAAAGAGTTGTTGTTGTTCGTGGATGGGCTGATGGGTGTTGCGGGAGCCAATGATGTAGTCGATGGTGGTGGATTGATCGGGGAGAGATTGGTTGGAGATGCGACGGTGAGGGAGGAGAGGTTGAGGGAGAGCGAGGAGGATGTGCGCCCTAACTGCTGTTCATTTGGTGGACGGTCAAAGTATTGTGGATAGTGGTGTCCTCCTCCACCGCCGTGCTCGCTGGGAGGCGGGGATGGGAAGGACGCTTGAGGAGGCATGAGATGAGGAGGCCATTGTTGTTGGCGTTGAGTATAGTGTGTGTCCATCGTATACGTATCCATATGGGAGATGGCAGCTGCAGTAGCAGCAGTCAAGGTAGTTGTGCAGGGCTCGTAGACTATAGACTCTAGCTATTACTTACTCACTTTTCACACACAATCACTCCCAAATCAATCGCACTCCCTCCATTAATTTCAATTTTATCCAGTCCAGTCCTTTTTTTTTTCTTTCCTATCCCAACACGTAAAAGCCCGTCCACATGTCGGCACCTCATGGTCCCCGTATACATACCCAACAAGCGCAATCTGCTGCAATCTTTGGTCAATCTGGCTCCGTGAACAACATCCCTGCCAAGGGACAATTTGCCTCTTTTGTCCGTTCCTGAGCGGCCATCTGCTCGATTAGTCCTGCTTTTCGGTCCGACCCCATTTTTTTTTTTCCTGCATGCTCGCATTCTATATCCGCTCTCCTCTTCCTCTGGACTGGCAGGACTTCTCGAGACTCTAACCAGTCCACGTGTCTCCCTGGCGCTCAAAAGGCACACACTCAAGAGTCAATCACTCCGCGACGTTAGGCTACTCCCAAGCGCAAGTTCTCAAAGAGCATCTTTCAAAGTTCAAGCTCAACCGTACCACCACTCTCCCCTCCTTTATCTATTTTTGGACCTTGGATCCTACAACGCGAGTCTTGCACGGAATGGCAGCGGATATGTGTTTCTTCGTCTCCATTCTCCCGCTTAGATCTGTTCTGATTCCGTGGATCCTCTCGAGGGATGAACATCGCACCAGCCAGGACCACCACTCAGGAAAAAGGACCAAATTTAATTTGACTGACCAACCTAATAGCGAGCGATATTAAACATTTCCCCTGTCCAAACCACTCTCCACCTTAAAATTACTCGCCACCGCGTCAACGGAGCTTTTGCTTCGTCTCCGTTCAAACTTCAGAGGGCGTCTTTTAATTACTTACCTCCTGTCTCTGCGCAAGAGTACTTGAACGTAAACCCCAAAAGTACCCCTCTGCTTGTATGGGTCGGGTGAACGAACAACCTGAAGGTATACCAACCCACCTTGAAGAAGTACCTAGTCGGGCATTATTTACCCACTGCGACGGTCGGGCGTCATTTACCCTTTGTGTCCGGCAGTATCTGCCACCTTCGAATTCAACATTTGGTATGCAGGGGTTGTCGAGCCCCTTTATGTATGTACCCCTCAGCACATCCCAAGCTAGGGTTTTTGGCTGTGATTGGGGGTTACCATTTTGTGCCCTCAAAATCATAGTGTGCGGGGGTGCGAGCTACACGACGTCGCGAGTCAGGCAAGAGGGACGTTGTTGTGTTATTTCATCTTGGGCTCTTTTGCTTCGCCTTTGCCAGGCACTACTTGATTTCAACATCAGTTCGTATATCCTTCAAGACTGGACATTGAACACCAAACCTCCGAGTCGTTTGTGTCGCCCCAAAACCCTGGACCATCGACGGATGCAGTTCAAATTATACCTCCGCACGATTTCCCGGGAATTGGAAATTTAAATAGGTTCACGATCGAGGTGGATATTCATGCTATTTTACCACTTCCTTTCAAACGATTGGGGCGGTCAGAGCCCACTTGTTCGAATTGAATAAAATGGACATTGGATGGAAGGGTACCGACGCCAAAACCGCACATCTGGAAGGGCAGGCAGGGATGCGAAAGAGGTTCTGAATCAAGCGCAACTTGGTCGGCCGAACCTTGGTCTCCTGTCCTGTCTCCTCCGTAATTTCCATATGCGCCGTCTGTCAACTTGAAGGTGCACCGAAGGCTGGAAAGGTTTTATGAAATCACTAATATCGCGTGCACTTTAGTTCCCCAATAATTTATTAACTCCGACCTTCATCGACTGGAGTCGGTTCCCAAAATATAACGCATCTCTTGCATTCATTCAAGCTTCTATGAAATCATTAAAATTACCTGCGCTTTAGTTACCACAGGTGCAGAGTCCATTCATTGCTGGAGGATCATCTTGTACATCTATGCTGGAGCCTTCTTCAAAAAGCGGAGCGGAAGGCCCGGGATCCTGTCCCAACTCCACCATCTCTTCGAAAGTGAGAGGGTATTTATAGAAACCTGGCAATGCCATTTTTCCTTTGGAGGGAAGTGGCTCCAACCCCCCCCCCCCCATAATTTATCAACTGCGGGGCGATTTTTAAAAAAAATGGGAATATCCTGGAGTCGTTTCTAAGGTATAGTACGTATCCCTTGCATTCAAGCTTTTATGAAATCATTAAAACTACCTGCGCTATAGTGGATGACTTCACATAAGGTTTTCTAACCTAGATTACTTTTCTAAACCGACGATCCACCATGCTGTTTGCGGTACCACAGGTTCTCCCAAGTACCCCCATAATTTACTAACTGCGCAGCGAATTTTTTTTGTTTGCAACTACCCGACGAATTGATTCTTTCGTCAACTGGAATTAGTTCCAAAACATACGCATCCCTTGCATTCAAGCTTTCAATCGAATGAAAAGTCGCGTAACAAGGGCCCTGGGGAACCCACAAGAATTTCGCAGGTAACCTGGCGCCAGGTACGAATGTCACCACAGATACGGATAGGAGCTCAGGCTAGCACATGTATAGAAGGATAACGAGAGTCGAAGACCTGTCATTCCATAGTAAGTACAAAGACCTTGAGAATGCGCAGGTAACCAGGTGCGTGTGTAGTATTATTTTGCACATGGGGGGTCTTGATCTTCAGCGTCGTCAATTGGAGGTTTATACGGTCAGTCCCAGACTAAGGCTAGAGGAGTATGCCCAGCCGTAGTGGAGAAGGGTCGGCAGTGTCGATAGGCATCATTAATATTCCGTCAACCGTCGCGTCGTCGGTCGATGCCAGAATATAGTACATAAGCTTCCACGTTCAAGCCTTCACTTGATTTAAAATCCAGACGGGTTTGCGTAATAATCGAGTGCCCCGACGTCCGGTTACCTGCGAATTCTTGAGCATGGTCGACTTCGAAGTCCTACATACTCTGGTCATCCCTTTGTGCCCCTATTCATACTTGACTTGATACCTCATCGGGATCGTCGGATTTTACGCCCCTTCTTGACAGAGTATACGTCGTTGTCATTTAATAACATGTACGTGGAGTCCATGAAATAAACGTGAGACTACCCAGCCTGTCGTCAAAACCCGTCGCTTCGGCAGGAAATCGCGCGAGAAAGAACAGACAATTCAGGCGATCCATCAAGACTAGAAGACCGGTAAATTGACACGCATGACGTCGAGCGTGAAAAAAGGGCCTGATCCGGGAGCCCCTATGTATCCAAAAATACGAGGACTTGGGGAGGTCGCCAGAGGTCTCGTCTACCAGGGAAGAACTTGGATCTTGGGAAGCGCATCGCCGAAGATAGAGCTGGGAAATGGGTAAACAATACAGCGTTTCTACCCGAGAATCGCCAACTCAATTGAATATCGTAGGGCTCCGTCGGATTGGTTAACGTTATGTACTTTGCTTCGAAGACGAACCTGGAGTGGGGATGACGCAATAGGAATCCGGCTGTGCAGGAACACTCCGCGACTCGTGCGTTCATAGATAACTGCCGAGTCGGATACTCTCATAAGTAAGTACCTAAAAGTACGTCCTTCGATATCTTTCCCTGGATTCGTGAGAATGGGGCGATAGGCAAACGGTAGGTTGAATCCCGTACCGGGTGGGGAAATTGATAGCGTCTTATCAGATAGTTGCAGTTGCTTGTGGCAAGCAGTGCGGCTATCCAATAGCATGTTGCTAGCAACGCGCGTTATCGCGTTGCGATGTTAATCTATTTGAAGGAGGAGCGGCTCCGCGCGTGGAGAGGTATCGACAACGCCGATGTCAAGTAAGGCGCGCCTTTGTTCCAGTTCAGCTGCGCGAATCGAGTGGATACCTCAAAAGGAACGTGTGAAGGACCTAGAGAAATACGATAACGAAACGATTCCAAAAGACAAAAAAGGGAACCTGCAAAAGAAAACATACGAACCGTGACCTGAAATGGTTAGTCGTTAACGTTTGGCGCTGGAGAAATCAGGGATCTCGCCAATCACTCACGAAGGGTAAGATGTAGATCGTAAAGTATGTTGCGATATGTATCATTGTATGAGAATGGTTAGCTCAAGAACCTTCGCCACGCGTCTTCGATCATGATGATCATTGTCGGTCGCGGGGAAACACCTTTGCATTGCCTTTGCAATGCGAGCTAGAAGGACACACTGGACCTAGGACTTGTCACGGATCTTGTTTTATATGCAGGGAGGAACCGCAGAAGTCTGGACTATCAGAGTCCGAGCAACCCGTTTGGCCAAGAAGCCTCTCATCACATCTTCATGCCCTTGAAAGGGTGAGTGACTCACGCCGAGATTCCTGCCGTGCGTGCAGGGAAGAGGGTCCGTGATAGAGTTGTGTGCAGGCATCCATGCGCTCTTAATTTCCAATGGGTCATCAAGATGAATTAATTACCTACAAAAAGAAACAGACTTGCCTGATTCAGAATTGACAATACAGGAATAATCATCGAAGGATCATTGTCGAGAGCTATCAAATGTTCCGTAGTTGTCAAATTCATGTGAAGATTTTTCGTTTTTGACCTGTATGTTTGGGGTGGAAAGAGTACCGGAGGTCCATCAGTCGTAAAATAAGATCCGAGACCTAGTACTGTTCCCGTACAGCGATCGTTGATGAGGGTTTCACGAAAGACTAGCGCAGATGCAGGTCAGCTGGCACAACTTCGCGCGACGAACGTGTTTTCCCCGGCAGTTTTATCGTGGGCTGTTTTCGGCCGATAAATTTTGTCAAGTTTGTGAAAGGCTGACATTGACCTAAAATCACCTTCAAGCGTATCAGGACAGCGCCTGGTGAATGGACGGAGTCACCGGAGTACACTGGGTAAAATGCGGGGAGTATCGGCAGCTCTGGAAAGCATTCCTAAATCCGGGGACGAAATCAAAAGTGTTTGGGTAGGTCCCGAAAAATGTTGGTCAGCAGTGGAGGAATCTAAGCTATTCCATGGCGCAAGGATAGGGACAGGAACATAATCAGTGGCATTATAGCGGCACGATTCGAGAATATGACAAGTGGTGCACCAGATTGTAAGACGTGACCAGATAATTGTCCTTGAAGTCGAAGGACGCTGCAAGAGACCCTGCTGTGGCATCTTTGTGAAATCGTTACAACGGCATTCGATTGGTAGCAATAATAAGCATAAAGCTCCACTTTATTGTTAATCCACCAGTTAGAAATTAACGTCGGCAGCGGAGACAGGCACAAGAACGAACGTTTTGACGATGCCATTCGGAAGGTCAGGGCTACACTTGAAGTTGCGGTATCACGTCAGGATGGTGCTCAGTCATGATCAACGCATATGCGGTTACTTTAACCAATTTAACCAAATTAACAAAGCCTTGACGCCGTCGCGGACGCCTGAAGGACGCCAGTGGCTAGGGAAGGGTCGAATCCGATTCTCGGAGGGAGCCTGGAGGACCAACGAAATCAAAAAACCGCCATAGAAGGGAACCCTAAAGTGTCCCGCGCATTTGGTGCACACTGGATAGGTCGACGGCGTGCCAAAGGTGAGCAGATTAACCTCTGAAGCGTGATTTAAACCTGCTGGCGTTGCCGCAGTGCGTGGATGATGGAAAGAGGGCAGAAATTCCCACGAGGGTGCATACCTTCGCAAATGGCCTCCGCAAATCTCATACGCGTATTCTACAGGCTCTTGGCGGCGGTCTCTTATCCTCTTACATATGTGCAGCTCAAACTAGTGCAATGACACTCATGATTTCAGTTAGTCACGAAATGGGGCTTTCGCCCACTGGCCTAATTCAAGATCAATCATTCGCTTGTGTTTTTTTGGTTGTATTTTGATCTTTCTCGCAGAGTATCACCGAAGGGACATTAGGGACATTGACATGTTATTATAACAAAGTTCTTGGCTTATCGAACCCTCTCCGCTTGAAGTGAACGCGTCAGAAACTGTAAACAAGCTTGTAACCGACGACGGGACCAGTCTTCCTGCTGTCTCCATCTCCCGATGCTCGACGTCGCCCATGAGCAGCCCATCATTATCATTGCCTTCTTCATTGTCTTGACCTACGTAGCCAACTCGAAGGCGGGTCGCGGTTGTCTCAGTAGCTGATTCAAATTTGCTACCGGGTCGTACGCGTTCAAGGACAAGGCCCTCATCCAAAAAATCCAAAAAGTAATTTCAACTCAACCCGCGATAATTGTATGGGAGTCTGGAGGAGCGTATAAAATATGTCGGCCAAATGGAGTTGAATTCTGTCGTCAACTCTATGACGAGCCTCTTTCGCCGTCTCGAAAGTTATGTTCTCTCCGTTTGTGACCCGTAATTTTGATGGCCCTACAGGCAGAAGGACTCCGGAGCTTAGAGTTATCAACGTCGTTGAGCAGCAAAATGTCGCCATTGACCTTCATATGCCAACTGGTCAATTGTACAAGTGATTCGTTGAGGAAGCGTCGACTACAGAAGCTGGAGGGGGAGCAAACTAAAGGCAGTCGCCAAAAGGAACAACGCCCCGCATCCTGCATGAATAGTACTGGCTGCAGCAGTAGCAATGCCGGCTGTTCCAGTAACGTTCTTGCAGGTAGCGCCACCCATTTCTACTCCATCATACGGGCCTGGTTGAAGATTATGAGATAAGGACTTGATATCTGGCGTCGTATCCCATACCATCATGATTAGAGAGATTGCCAGTCGAGACACTTGATACATCACCCGCTGAGCAACGAGAATCGGGGTTGTCGTTTCCTGATTGACGACAAGGTGGATTAGAACAGCCTTTCAACCCAGTTATTGTGCTAACCTGGGCAATCAAGCCAAGTAAGATTATCCTGGATGTGTTTCTCTCCTTGGGGTTGAACAAAACCAAGAGTCCTGACTAAATAGCTGTCTAGCCACGTAACTGTATGTCAAAAATGAAACCTACGCGGAATAACTGGGACGAAGTCCTGTCTGAAAAATGTTAATGGAACAGCAATGGGTCATTGCTCTTTCGCCTACCTGTTGTTGACGTGGCTGAGCTGGACATTTGCATCTACATAATCCGCAAAGGCTTGATTCCCAACCTATAGGTTTTTCATTACTTATCTGCCTTGCGGCGGAAACGGCTATACTCACTCGAGGCAGACCGTATCCAAACGTTTTGAATTGGATGCCAGGCAAAAACTGCGGCAGGAACACGCTGTCCAAGAGTGCGAGCGCCGCACCTTTTTAATACCAACAATTAATACGTGAATTGAGGGAGGCTGAAACATAACATACCCAACGAATGTCCGACAAGTGTAACCTGCGTAAGATTTGACTTCTGCAGAGCAGCGCGCGTAGCGGAAAGAATTTGGTTCGCTGTCCTACATATAAAAATCTCAAATAAGATGAAGATCTGACAGAGAAAACATTCTTACTTTGCATGTTCATCGGCAAACTTATTGTGGACCTCAATGGATGAGTTCAATCCTGGGAAGAGAGTTTGGTTTAAATGGTCCAGGAAGAAACCTCCGTCCGTCAGCAGGGGTACACTGCGCCGAAGTCAGCCGTGGGCTTGAGATAGGAACAGAAACATGATCACATTTTGTTGGGGTCTGTGCCTTGATGGCCAACAATAACAGTCTACAATCATAAGCAATAGCCGGCTAGTTGTTTGACGCTGAACCATGTGCGTACCTTGAGGCTGGGGTCGATTCCAACATACCAAAACTGTATTGCCGACCCATCCCCACCAGCCGCCATGGGTTGGAATGCGGTGTTTGCATCGCAATTAACTTGAATATTGTCGACAATGTCTTTACTGAAGAGTGTAAAGATTGGTGCTCACTTCCACAGCTCTTATTCAGAACTGCTGCGGGCTGGCAGTATGCTTTGGCAGCGTAATACGAGAAAGGTTTGAACGCGGCGACTTGGGAGGCCGACAACGCGGTAATTGGGTCTGCACGGGGAATCACGGTCGCGATAGTAAGTCCTAAGAGGCCGAAAAGAAAAAAAGTAGTGCAGAAAGTCATCTTGGGTGTAGAAATGGTGTCGGGAGGGGAAACAGGGTAGTATGCGCAAGGTGGACGTGCGGCTAAGCATTAGAACGCTCGCTATTTATATCATCCACTGGATGACGGACATACATCCCGTTATACACTGCAGTCAACACGATCCTGTCACATGACAGTGCCCGCTGTTGCATCGGCACGATTCTGCTGCGTACCTATGGAAAATTGATATGGAAGTCCCACCAAGCGGACAATGAAGATGAGCAAGAGCGAAAGAAAGCGAAGCACGAAAGAGGCGGACGGAAAAGAGAAATGCCGTGATCGTGACACAGGATCCCACACATTCAGACGAGACCTTTCGCCAGATGTGAATGATAAGGGCCTTCGTTAAAGCCTTAGGTACGGACTTGAGGCTGGGTCGAGGCGCAATTGAATTTGAATTTGACAATCGGAATGAGTTCAACTTTCGCGCCGGGAGGAAAGTTTTGACATTGAGCGCTGCAGTGAGCGTCCAGCTACATCGATATCTGCTAGTTGCTTCAATCTTATCAATCCCAGGTCTTGTGAGTAAGCTTGAATAAACTAAACCTGCTGCCATTCCAGGATGATGATGGAAGAGACTCGTTCTTTCCAACGTCAGTGACTCGGATATCGATCTTGCCAAATGTTGACTGGGCCCTGTCATTGATGCATAGACGCCTCGCGTGCCATGTGCATGTTTTCCCCTGTCGAGCCACAATGTGACGCTGAGGCAGAATCCTTCTGTGTGCGCCAACATACTGTGTAGTGTATCCCGGGGGCCTCCTATTCCTTCAAGTTAAGGTGCATGACTCTGAGCTCCTCTTCACCTTCTGCGACATATGTGTGGGTTTTTTGGGGTATTGTCTGCGGAGGAGCATGTCTGTTTCCTTTGTCACGCGTTCGTTTTGTTTGTGCCTGATCTGATCGCCAGGAAAGTGAAGGCTCGAAAAGGCAAGGACGCACTGACAAGCGCCGAGGAAACCCGAGGAGCAGACGATCTTTTGAGTGCCACCTTCTCATTCTTCCGCCCTTTTGACGAGAACTTGACGAGAACACATTGCTAGCGTTGCACTCACATAGACACCAATCCTCATCTTCACCTTGTCTTCACCAATCATAAATCCACCTCAGCAGCCCAAGCATTAGGCTCCTAGGCTTCATCTACTTGCCCAACCCAATCCTCATCCACGTTACACTTCGGCAAACTGTCGCATCATGACAAAATTTCCAGCATATTGTTCCATCGGGGTCCCGTCGGGCCACGGGAAGCGAGAAAGTCGCGAAGCTAGCGCCCTAATCCCGAATTTAAAAACACCTGGCAGGGTTTAAAAGTGAGGAGGACTTTAGTCTTCCTTCATTCGACTTTCCCTTCCCCCACTTCCTTGCAAGACGTCTGGCTAAGCATGGCCCCCACTCTCTTTTACTATTTATCCTTCTTGACAGCGGCAGCTCTCGTCAACGCTGGGTTGCCGAGTAAAATATATGGCGTAAACTTGGGTTCATGGTTCGTCAATGCGTTAACGTCTTATTTCTTTCTGACCTATTGACTAGGCTCCTGTTGGAACCATGGATGCTTCCAAATGGTATGGAAATGTAATTTAATAGCAGCAGAGTTACTTACATGCAGCAGAATGGGTGCGCATGGGTGGCGACTACTGCACATCGGATTGTGGTGGAACTTGCATCGGGTCTGAGTTGTGCGTTCACCCGAAATGATATCGTGCTCTCCAACTCACGTTCGCGTTAGTGCGTTTGCCCAGAAATATCCCCAGACCGTGGACAAGATCTTCAATCAACACTGGTGCGTCAAGGCTTGAGTGTCTTCAATTGTTACTTGAGGTCCGACTGAACAGGGAGACCTGGTTCAACCAAGCTGACATTGACCAGATTAAGGGAGCTGGTCTGAACACCGTCCGCCTGCCTGTAAGTACTCGCTTGGGTTCGCCTTTGTTGCCGTTAAACGTATTAACGCATCGCCACAGTTAGGCTACTGGATCATTGAACCACTTGTCAACAGGACTACGGAGTTCTACCCCCGTGGTGGCATTTTGCAATTGGTAATTCTCACGTTCTTTTCTAGTTTTTCTGATACTCAAGCATTTCGTTTGTCATCCAGCAACGTGGCTTGACACAACTTAGAGATGCAGGGATCTCTGTCATTCTCGACCACCATGCTCTTCCTGGAGTTTCTACCCCCAATCAGATGTTTGCAGGGAGGTTCGTGGACTTGCTACTCGTAACTCCCTATAAGCACTGACAAGACATCTTTGATAGATGCACCAGCGATGTTCAGTTTTACGTGCGTTGTCTACTTCCCACCTTACTTTGTCAAGCGATGAACATTACCGCATGCAGACTCCGTACAATTACCACCGCGCTCTCATCTGGACCGCCGTCATGACGGCACTATCACACCTTGATCCCGCTTTTGGAAATGTCGCGGCAATCGAAGCTATAAACGAACCGATCATGGATGCTAATAAAACCCCCGGCTACGGCGATTGTATGTCGACCACATGTTACCTCTTCATCGCAACTAAAATCCCGTTAGTTCAGAAGAACTTCGTGCAAGTCATCCGTGCCGTCGAACTGACCCTTGGTATTGCACCTGTCTCTGGTCAAGTTCCTCCCATCCTCGCGTCACAAGTGAATGTCGCCAGTGCTTTGTCTGCTGCTGCTACGTTGCGGAACATCTTCAACCCAGAGGTTTGCAAAGTATTGAAAGATGCAGCGCCAATTTTCGCGCAGGTCGCCCAGCAGTTGGTGCTGAATACGCGCTTCCAGCAGGGTGGATTGAGGAGTATTTTGCAGCAAAGGACTGCGTTGGTAACCAAGTGAGTTGACAACCCAAGTGGTCGATGCGGTAGAGGGCTTATTATCGTACTTAGCTTTATGGATGTCAGCTGGCAATACAACAACCGTTCGAACCCCGCGGACGCAGCAATTGGTCCTCAAATTTACGACAATCATTTGTATTACGCGTAGGTCTCTTTCTTTGTCTATGACGAAGTTGCTCTCTAACATTCCGCAAACAGGTATGGTGTACGTGTCATCTCTGGAAACCAATAGGATAGCACTAACCTTTGACGGTATAGGGCGTCGCCGATGCAAACGAACAAGCATACCTAACTTCTATGTGCAGTGGGTTGTTGTTGTCTCTTGTCTTCGTCCACTTTCTGACCTCTTGAGTTTCAGATTTAAAAAGGATCCAAACCGACGCAGCTCTCGGTAACAGTCCACTCTTCTTCGGAGAATGGAGTCTCGCCACCCAGTTCAATGCCAATGCCTCCGACACATTCATGAAGCAGTGGGCCGATGCACAAAAACTCGCCTATGGGAAAGATGCGGGTTGGATCGTACGTGTTTTCCCCCCTTGTCTCTTAAGGTAGTCCACGTACTAACATTGTTGCAGTTCTGGAATTTTAAACTGGAGATCTCCACTTTAACTGCAGATTTGCCGAGGCAGTGGTACGTACTTTTCTTCTGCCCTTCCTCTTTCTATCTCATCACAATTGGCTCAAGGTCGTACATGGAGGGCTTGAAGAGAGGGTACCTCACTCAGGACCCAACAAAGTTCAACGATCCCCATGTCTGTGACGCGTACATCAACGCTACAGCAACCACAACCACAGCCACGGACCAAACTCCCCCGGCTCGACGGGGTGAACACTGGAAGAGGCGCCATCATGCTTTCGGAGCCCGTGGAATGAAGTTTTGATCACTTATGTATTTCGTGCAAAGGGGGCTTCGGTTCCTTTTCGTCCGCTCCTTTGACCAACTTTCTTCATTCGTTTTGCTTTGTAGGTTCGTAGTCAAATCCGATTATAATGTATTGGTTGACTGGGCTTTGACCAGGAGGCTGTATGTAGACCAGTTCTGGACCCTCTATCGTTCAATGTGGATAGGCGTTGGCCGTCAACAGAGTGAGAGTCAGCGATGCTTAAGACATGGCATTATCCAGTGATGTATTGTCAAGCCTATCCCGGACAAAGATGATTGCTTTACAACCGGCAAGACTACGGAGATACTCAAATCTAGTCTTTTCAGAATTATCTTTCCACCAGAACCTACTCTCTCTGAGAAATGGCTTAGGCTATTCGTGGATGTGCGCAACTCCTCGTGCATTTTGGCCCAATACTCTCCAGGATTGGAACTTTAGATTTGTAGAAGTTATTCAAGTTTTACCAACGAGCCAACTTCAGAGTGAGTTCTATGCTCAAGGAATTCGGATCAGTCAAATTTTACAACTTCGTAGTAGAACAACCTCAAAAGCACCATGAAACCTTCGGCTGCCCTCGACACAACTACAACGCTGTTGGCGCGCATGATAAGTATAGGGCGAGATATAAGACTTGCTCTCGTTGCAAATGGTATGCCCAGAGTAGCCTCTATGTACGTCGGTTCTCACTTCCTGAACGGCACCTTTATTCGTTCCTCAAGCTTCAGGTCCGCCATCACGACTTTTTCGACTGCGTATGCGCCAAGATTCCTTTATTTTTTTCACCGCATGGGTCGTAAGTAGTGTTTCTCCACTCCCCCTTTCAAGTCAAATTGAATGATAGACATGTTTTTCCCTACCATCTGAGGAGCTTCCTGACTTCAAGAGATGGATACCGTTCAGGTGAAGGCGGCTAGGTTTTCTGCGCTTTCCCCGTCCGTGGTGACTGGCATGAGGGTACGAAACTTGAACACGAGTTCACCACAGCTCATCACGCATTTGTGCTGGTGATATAAATATATATATCGATGGCGCCACGATGGACCGTATGACGCGGTGACCACGGGGTGCTCAAGGGACGCACTGCTGTCGTTCTCCAATCCCGCCAGATATCCGAATCGCCCCACACTTGTAAGCGACAACTTTATTTCAAAACCTGCGCAACGCGATCGGTGGTTGTTATTTTTACAGATCAAATGTTATGGCAACAGGGATCAGCCAGCTTCAAAATCACGGCTAAGACCGATATTTGTACACTGCCGATCATCAATGCCGAAGTTAACTATAATTATTAAATTATGTAACTACTAATATAATATCGCCCATCAAATATTTTCCTCTGGTTATCGATTATCGCCGAAGTGTGCAATCCAACGCGCCTATTCGTCTTGTCACTGTACAACGACCATGTTCACCTTCTAGCCTTCGTTGAAACTGGAAACTTTTAATTTCTAGCGTCGCGTCTGAATCATTTTCGAAGTTCTACCAAGGCCACCTTCTTAATTACTTCTCTTCCTCCCATGGTCTCAAGTTGCACGCTCATCTTACATACCATCAAAAGTATCAAAGAAAGCTCTTCGTCAAACTCACCAGATTGCCCCAAGATTGCCCGAGTCACCCGACATCTAGTACGTCGATGATGAGGTGCGTCCTTACTACTTAGATTTGGCAGATGTATAAGAAACGCGAGGCATCTTTTTGAATGGCTGAGGAGGATCTCACGAACGACTGGAATAACCTCATGCACGACATCGAACATCATTTTCTTCGCCGCATCTGACAATACCGTTGACAAAAACCTGCCTCAGCGCCTTTTTAATGAAGTTCAAGCAGCCGACGTATGGTGCTCCTGGTGGAGTCATCAAGAACTCAGCCCAGCGTGAGTATCTCTTTGACGCCATCAAGACGATTCCTTGTGTCAAGCGCAAGGGGTCTCAGCACTGACTTTGCTTGCCTCCCCTCCATTTGACGCGTCGTCCCCACACCAATGCTGTTAACCACATCATTGTTGAGGCATTTCCGCATGTCTGGCCGTGGAAAAGGTGGATAGGTAGGCTTCTGAGAGCTTCAGTGGCAATTACTGATTTAGTCTGATAGATATTCCTGGGATTCGGAAAGGCGGAGCTCGAGTGCTTCTTTGCGATTATATTTCCCCCACTCATTCGCCCACCGGTTTCATAAGTACCACTGGCACGAAACCCGCTATACGTCGTCTTGCTCGTCGTGGACATATTGCAGGTCTTATCAAGAGGAGACTTGTGGTGTCCTGATGTGCTGTTACTTTGTTTGTTACCACTCCAGCGTTTCTGGCCCTCTTCGACTCACTTATGTACACAGAACATGCTAAGCAAACGACAATGACAGGACTTGATGTCGTATGCACACTGAAATGTTCAAAGTGCACGCAATATGGTTTTAGTGCATACGCCAACCTACATCAGATTTTTGTTGTGAATTTGTTTGCTCTGTTGTTTTGAGATGCACAATTAGGCCCAACGGCGGGAGGGGTGAAAATTACGGGTATGTGGTTTTGTCTTGTTCGTCTTTCGTTGGCTGCTAATATGAACGATGCTCCATTCTCTTACATGGACGGTGGTCTCGACTATTTGCCCTGTTTTGGTGTATGACATTGGCTGTAAGCCTGACACACACCTCACATCATACATTGTTTCTAAGCTCTCTTTTTGTCGGTTCCTCCACCAGCTTTCCCGAAGTTGCCGCTTTCCACGCCTCAACGCCTTATCTCCAACTTATCTCCTATAGTGTACTCGCCATATGACATGCTCTCCAACAGCCCTCCCCTGTAATACGTAGTGCTCTATCATAAAATTATGTACGTAGGAAAGTTTTATTCTTACGAAAATTCAATCATCTGTTGCAGGACAGTGGGGAATATTTTGATGGACAATATTATAGTAGTAGTTAATTATAATTAACTTCGGCATTGATGATCGGCAGTGTACAAATATCGATCTTAGCCGTGATTTTGAAGCTGGCTGATCCCTGTTGCCATAAAATGTGTTTCCCCGCTTTCCCAGGTTTCCCCAGACTAAAAACATAAATTCGAAATTGCATCATCTAAAGCCTCCATAATCGTGTGCAAACAGGTGGGAAACTGCACTTGGTGTGGTCAGCTGACTGCGTTGACTGACGCGTCCAGGGCGTCCTATTTCTTGCGAAGCTCGCTACCACATGGAACACACTGCGCGTATCGCTTGGAAGCTAGCCTCCAAGTCAAACGGATTCCGGAACTAGCTAAGATTGGTGATGTGTAGAAGTACGTCTCTCTCCTCAATTTAATCTCTGCTTTCAAGCTCAAATATCTATAAAGCTCGGACGCGAAAATAATGCTTTTGAGGGTTCGCATTATTGCCCCTTTCGCTTCCTCCAGTTCACGCGATGTTCTTTGCTTCAATCCCGCTATTTTTACTTTTCGCGAGCGTAGCCATCGCGGTACCTATATTGGAAGGGCGCCAGGCAGCGGTCTCTGCGCTGTCTACCGCTGACATTGCCTCGTACAAGCCCTACACCTATTATGCTGCTGCTGCCCATTGTCCACCTGCATCAACTATAGCTTGGAATTGCGGCGGTGGGTGACATCTTTGACATCTATTATTGTGGTCTACTTATTATTCAATAGCATCCTGCAGTGCCAACGCGGAATTCAAGCCAATAGCTTCAGGCGGTGATGGAGCTCTGACGCAATATTGGTTTGTGGGATATGACCCTAATCTCAAGGTACGTCTGCTTCATAATCCCTTCTCTAGTCGGACTATATACGGGAGCATAGTCTGTAGTCGTCGCATACCAGGTGAGTATTTCGATTTTCTTGTGGTCATCTTATTGTTGACGTCCGCTTGTTTAAAGGGAAGCGATTTTTCGAAATTGTGATCTTAACTTTTTCTTCTATGCACGTTTACTATTGCTGACCTATACTTAATAAAGCTTCCCTCTGATTACCGACGCCAAATTCATTTTGAAACCGTTGGACTCGAAATTGTTCCCTGGCATCAGCTCTTCGATCAAAGCTCATGATGGGTTCGGTGATGCACAGAAGAGGTACGCACGACTTCGTCAAAATTTGGGCCACCTTATTGACAATTTGGAATGAAAGGTCTGCAACTGCAGTTCTTGCAGCCGTCAAGACTGCGATGTCGAAATATGCGACTACCAAGGTCACCGTTGTCGGTCATTCACTGGGTAAGCCTCGAAATGATTTATTGCTCCCTCTGGTGTTAATCACTGTCTACCTGCAGGAGGTTCTATCGCTTTAGTTTCCACAGCGTACTTATCTTTGAATCTACCGTCAAGCACTTCGCTTCAAGCGGTCACTTATGGAAGCTCACGCGTAAGTTGTGTTTACTATTTTTTCAAAAACTCCGGGCAAACCTCAGTGCGGATATGAATAGGTTGGAAATCAAGCCTTTGTGGATTTCATCAACCCACGCGCAAATTTGACCAGGATCGACAACAAGTGAGTGGAGGTTGTCATTGATAATTTCTGTGCTCAATCTTGTTGCACGAATTTTAGGAATGATGTCGTACCAATACTACCAGGTAGCATCTACTATCTGCCAAATATGAAAGATACTAATACTCTGAAGGCCGCTTTCTTGGCTACGCGCACACAAACGGAGAAGTCCACATCACTAATTCGAACGGTTGGATGTCCTGCCCAGGTCAGGATAATACGAACTCGAAGTGCACAATAGGCTACGTTCCGAATATATTTGCTGGGAACGCAGGCGACCATAACGGTATTTTTTATCCTTTCTTCACTTCTCTCTGATTTCTGATTGTTTTTGAAGGACCTTACGACGGAGTATACACGACATGTTTTTAATGGATATTTTACGACCGGGAAACGCCCCAGCACGAAGCTAAAGATCTACGAACTAGCAATACGCGATAATTTTTCCTTGCGCAATGCAATGTATTTTTAAACGACCACGATGCATTTTTCTTCCTAACTTTACTCCATTCAAATCACTGCAACTGCGCAGCACGATACGCAACTCCTAATCGAATAAGCTCTACGTTTTCGCTTGACGGGGAGTTACGCTAAGTAGATATCTTTAAAGGCGATGATCAGTTCACAGCCAACAGTATTTAAATGCTGTAATTGAAATACACTGAAGGATCTCCCTTCACGCTTCCAAAATTTGCTTGCGTGTTCAGGTTTTTTCATGGAACAAGGTTTTGGGTTCCAAGTCAATCCCCTTGATTGCTTTTGGAGCAAACTCTTGTTTTCACTTTGTGGAAGGTGATCGAAGGACCGAGCAAATACAACCACGTGTGTAAATGAGTTTGTTCCTGTTTCAACAGCCAACTGAAGGACGCGCGTCCACCTTCTTCCGTTGTTTATAACCTCCCGCGTCTTCGGTTCCCCCCTCCATATTCCTCACCACTACAACACCATGGCCGATCCTAGTGGAGCAGCGCCCCAACCAGGGCCAAATGATATCTCAACAGCCATACTTAGGCCAAAGAAATCGTATGTCTCTGAAAATCTCAGGGAACGAGCCATCTGACGGTCTTTCAGCCCAAATCGTCTCATCGTTGATGAGGCGACCGCAGACGACAATTCAGGTTTGTTGCCCCAGATGGAGGGGATGAAGGCAGAGCTGACGATCGATGACAGTTGCGACCCTCAATCCTGCTACAATGGAAATACTCCAACTCTTCCGCGGTGACACGATCATCGTTCGGTATGTGACGCAAAATTTTGGCAATTGGAGTTTTTTTCTCACATCGTGATGCAGTGGCAAGAAAAGGCGCGACACTGTTCTCATCTGTTTGAGTTCTGATGAGGTGGAGGAGGGGCGTATTCAGATGAACAAAGTCGCTCGCAATAATTTGCGAGTGAAGCTTGGCGATATTGTCAACGTGCACCAATGTCTCGATATCAAATACGGAAAACGGATCCACGTTCTACCATTCGACGACTCTATTGAGGGATTGAGTGGCAACATCTTTGATGTGTACCTCAAGCCTTACTTCTTGGAGGGTATGTGCACATGCATTCATCTTTTGACTCGGAGTATTCAAATGACTGTTTTGTAGCCTACAGGCCAGTGCGAAAGGGCGATACTTTCCTCGTCCGAGGAGGCATGCGAACAGTGGAATTCAAAGTCATCGAAACCGACCCCTCCGAGTTTTGTATAGTTTCTCAAGAAACGGTGATCCACACTGGTAAGCTTTCGTACGTCAATGAGTGAATGGCAACCCCTGACTGTTCTGCAGAGGGTGACCCAGTGAAAAGAGAAGACGAAGAGTCAAATCTGGCTGACGTTGGCTACGACGACATTGGTGGATGCCGGAAACAAATGGCTCAAATCCGTGAACTCGTGGAGCTGCCTTTGCGCCATCCACAACTATTCAAATCCATCGGTATCAAGCCCCCACGCGGTATCCTGATGTTCGGTCCCCCCGGTACTGGTAAAACCCTCATGGCCCGTGCGGTAGCCAATGAGACGGGCGCTTTCTTCTTCCTGATCAACGGCCCCGAGATCATGAGTAAGATGGCAGGCGAGAGTGAGAGCAACCTGCGGAAAGCATTCGAGGAAGCAGAGAAGAACTCGCCTGCTATCATTTTCATTGATGAGATTGATTCGATTGCGCCCAAACGTGAAAAGGTGAGTCTTTTGAGTGCTTGTGCATGAGATTGGTGCTCATTCGCGAAGACAAATGGAGAAGTCGAACGTCGTGTTGTTTCTCAACTGCTCACCCTCATGGACGGCCTCAAAGCGCGCTCCAACGTTGTTGTTATGGCTGCCACCAACAGACCCAATTCCATCGACCCCGCCCTCAGACGTTTTGGTCGTTTCGATCGTGAGGTTGACATTGGTATTCCTGATCCCACTGGTCGTCTTGAGATCCTCCGCATCCACACGAAGAACATGAAACTTGCAGAAGATGTCGACCTCGAACAGGTGTGTATCAGACATATGTTGTTAATGTCACCTACTAAAAAATGCATCTCGACTAGATCGCTGCTGACACACACGGCTACGTCGGTTCTGATGTGGCCTCTCTCTGCTCAGAGGCTGCCATGCAACAGATCCGAGAGAAGATGGATTTGATCGACCTGGACGAGGACACCATCGATGCTGAGGTGCTCGATTCGCTTGGTGTCACCATGGATAACTTCCGCTTTGCCCTTGGAACCTCCAACCCCTCGGCTCTTCGCGAGACTGTGGTGGAGGTACCGACTGTTACTTGGGACGATGTCGGTGGGCTGGAAAAGGTCAAGCAGGAGTTGCAGGAGACTGTGCAGTACCCCGTGGACCACCCCGAGAAGTTCCTCAAGTATGGTATGTCCCCGTCGAAGGGTGTCTTGTTCTATGGTCCTCCTGGAACGGGTAAGACCCTGCTTGCGAAGGCGATTGCCAATGAGTGCAATGCCAACTTTATCAGTATCAAGGTTGGTGCTCAAGTTGGGAAAGGTGAACCATAATAGCTCATTGAATATGTTAGGGTCCTGAACTGCTCACGATGTGGTTTGGTGAATCCGAAGCCAATGTTCGTGATGTCTTTGACAAAGCTCGTGCCGCCGCACCCTGCGTCATGTTCTTCGATGAGTTGGACTCCATTGCCAAAGCTCGTGGCGGAGGAGGTGCTTCCGGTGATGGTGGAGGAGCTGGTGATCGTGTTCTCAACCAAATATTGACGGAGATGGACGGCATGAACACCAAGAAGAACGTGTTCATAATCGGTGCTACGAACAGACCTGACCAAATCGATTCTGCGCTCCTCCGTCCTGGTCGACTTGACCAGCTGATTTACATTCCTCTCCCTGATGAGCCTTCGCGATTGTCGATTCTCAAGGCTGCGCTCAAGAAGTCCCCTGTTGCCCCTGAGGTTGACCTTTCCTTCTTGGCGAAGAACACGCATGGGTTCTCTGGTGCTGACTTGACGGAGATTTGCCAGCGGGCGGCCAAGCTGGCCATTAGGGAGAGTATTGATGCGGATATTAGGGCTTTGAGGGAGAAGAAGGAACGTGAGGAGGCTTCGGGTGATGCCAAGATGGAGGATGATGAGGAAGAGGAGGACCCTGTGCCTCAGATTACAAGGTTCGTTCTCATTCTCGGTGATAGGCATGGATGGGGTTCCTGATCATTGTTATTTTGAACCCCCGTCTTACAGAGAACATTTTGAGGAAGCCATGAAGTATGCTCGTCGATCGGTGTCTGATCAGGATATCAGGCGTTACGAGATGTTCTCACAGGTATGCTGTCTTTTCACCGGTTGCCCCAACGAAAGAAGAGGCTGATATGTTTTTTTTCTTTCTATAGAATCTGCAGCAGTCTCGCGGGTTTGGAAATAACTTCAAGTTCCCGGAATCTGATGGGACGGCTCCTGCCGGCGTACAAGCTTCTGGTAATGCCGGGTTTGCTGAAGACAATGCCGACGACGACCTCTATGCTTGAAGAGCCACTTTTGTTTTTTGGTGTTCATGATGCCCCTTCTATAATTTTCATTTTTCATGTAGCAACAAAAGAATAGACAATTGATTGACAGAATATGACATTCTTGATTGTAATAAGATTTCAGATGTGTGTTCTTGTCAGGGGCTTCATTTCAGACGCGTCATGTTTTACCATGTTGTGTCGCAATACCAATGTTTCTTTTCCACTCCACTCTTCTCGCGATTCCATCTCTGAGTTTATAACCCCCACCACCATCGGTCGTGGTTCGCTGATTTCCTCCCTCCCCCTCCCTTCTTTTCTTCTCTCTTTCCTTATGGCGAACGGCAACGGCAACGGCGTGAGCCTGCAAGTGCCCGGCGGCAACAACTTGAATGATGGAAAGCAGCCGACGAGGCCAAAGGAAAAACTCACGAGAACGCTATCGGCTTCGACGCTTAGAGATCGCTTGTCTAAGCTTGCTACTACCCCGTTGAACGTCCCTAATCCCGTTGCTACTCTCCATGCCAATGTAAAGTATGTTCTCTCTCTTTTCTCTTGGTGAAAGTGGCGTGTTGGGGACCGCTCGCTGACTTTGTTTAGTTTCGTACCGGCAAAGATCCCGAGGAAGCGGAGGTTGCAGATGTTGGCTGTGGCGGTTTGGTCGGTGTCGATTGTTATCACTACTGTTGCGTTTTTGTACGTTTGGTATGTTTCTCCCTCTCTTTTTTGCTTCTTCTTCTTCGTTGGTTTGATTTGGCGTACATGCTTTTAGCTCCATCCCCCCGTTATGGCCGTTCTTGGCTGTGTATCTCTTCTGGGTGCGATGTATTGACAAGAGTCCTGAGAATGGGGGACGGACGAGTCAGTGGTTCCGGTCTTTGAGCTTTTGGAAGTATTTTGCGGATTATTATCCTGCTTCGTATGTTCCCCCGTGCTTTTGCTTTGTGATGGTGTCTTATATGCACTTGTGTTTTAGGTTTCTAAAGGTATGTGGACTCACGAGAATGGAATGAAGGAGTAATGTCGATACATGCGTGCAGGAAGCGGATTTGCCGCCAGATCGTCCGTATGTGTTTGGGTATCATCCTCACGGTATGTAACACCCACTCCGCACGAACATGCCTAATGAGACCCTTCAAGCTAGGCATCATTGGGATGTATGTGCCTCGCTTGGCCAATTCGCGCATATAATCACGGCTTACTTATCTCACATAGGGGCGCCTTGGCGACATTCGCGACTGAAGGTCGGTTCTGTGTATCCTTACACTACACCAAATTCCTTATACTAACCCATTCACATTGAAGCCACCGGGTTCTCAGCTGCCTTTCCAGGAATCAAGCCCCACCTCCTGACACTCGCCTCGAACTTTCAGATGCCGTTTTACAGGGATATATTGATGGCATTGGGGGTATGCAGCGTCAGCAAGCAGTCGTGCTCTAACATCCTCAAGGCGGGTCCGGGATCGGCGATCACGATTGTTGTTGGGGGTGCTGCGGAGAGTTTGAGCGCGCATCCGGGGACGGCGGATTTGACGCTGAGACGGAGGTGAGTTGGGTTCCTGTTACTTTGGATGTGTGGATGATGATTGGTGATACGTCGGTAGATTGGGGTTCATCAAGCTTGCGATTCAACATGGGTAATTTCCCTCCACTTCTTTTGATTGGAGTTGGAATTTCATGTTCTTTTGTGATAGCGCCGATTTGGTCCCTGTGTTTTCGTTTGGTGAAAATGATGTTTGTTTCGTTTCGTCTTTTTTCGTTGTTGCCAGGCTGAATGGTATGGATAACAGATATACCAACAAATGCCGAATCAGCGGGGGACCATGATATATGCGTTCCAGCGCAAGTTTCAGTCCATTTTTGGGTTTACTTTACCGCTGTTTCATGGGAGGGGGTTGTTGAATTGTTTGTCTCCTTCTGCCTCTTTTCCCTCCACACCACTTATGTCGAGTAGATAACGTGGGATTGATGCCCTACCGACGACAGATCGTCGCTGTCAGTGAGTTCTTGTGTTTCTCTCAATTGATTGAGGTGCTTAGGCTGACGCTCTGCGTGTCAGTTGGTAAACCCATTCGTGTAGAACGGTGCGAAAAGCCGACGCTGGAACAACTGACGAAGGTGCAGCAACGATATATAGACGAATTAACTCGGTTCGTTTCCATCCTTCCCCCTCCTCTCCCTGGGTGAAACTGATGAGAGTGATGGTAGAATCTGGAACACATATAAAGACACGTTCGCAAAGGCGCGTTTGAGGGAGCTGAACATTATAGATTAAGCTCGTCATTTGTTCTCTGGGTGATGATGGATTTCTTTCGAGGCTGATGGTTGATTTCGATTTCGAAATTGATGATGGGGTTTTTTTTATTTTTTATTGGGCTACACTAGGCCCTTCCCTGCTAAATATCTTGCAATCCGTGACTATTGGAAGCGTTATAGTACGTACGATAAATTCTTGGTACATTAAGATTAGATTACATAGATGTTCTTTTTTCGTTGGAGCATCGTAATCTAATTTAGATCTCCCTCTCGTCATCATGGTGCTCAACATCTGGGTGACTTCTCCGGATACGCATTCAGAGCGACGTATAGACCCACATATAACGGTTGAGCAACTCAAGGTTATCCCATCCCTCACTCATCCTTGTTCCCCAAGTTTACCAGATTCTTCATATTCGTATTACATAGATCAAACTCGAGCCAATAACAGGTATACCAGCCGCCAACCAACGCCTCACCCTCTTCAACTCCGAAGCGGACTCTACGCCCGTCGCTCAGCTCTCGGATGACTCGAAGCAGCTTGGGTTTTATTGGTTGAGAGATTGGCAGGTTATCAAGGTTCGGCAATCATCTTTCTTTCTCATCGGATACGAAATGAAGTATATATTTTGAAGGTAGAAGACACGAACCCCTCATCGTCGTTAACGGGTCAACTATCGGACGTGTCGCAAGTTGAGAAATTTGAGATGAGCGAGGCGGAGTATGCGAAACGATCAGGTAACCCCGTCTCCTCCTCCCCAGTTCTAGTCATTCACTCATTCACACTCTCGAATCTCGAAACGAAAACAGACACGGTTCTGGCGTATAAACAGCTGCACAAAGTCGGCCGGTTCGCGCCCCCACCACCTACTCCCTCTGACCCGCAAACCACCGTTGACATTCCCCTCAACTCGCGGTGCGAAGTCGAGTCACACGAGGAAGGCCTACATAAACGCGGTGCTGTGCGTTTCGTGGGTCCTACCAAGTTTGGTGATGGGAAGGGTGTTTGGGTGGGTGTTGAATATGATGAGCCTATGGGGAAGAATGATGGGTCGTGAGTTGTTCTTTTCTCTTTTCTTTTTTTGCAAGGCTAATTTGAGGTGGGCTTGAAGGGTACAAGGAGAACGTTATTTCACTTGTCGACCGAATTACGGTGCTTTTGTGCGTCCGGAGAAGGTCAAGGTTGGGGATTATCCTGTTGAGGAACTTGATTTGGAGGATGAGGAGATTTGAGATGAGCATTTTGATATAATGATATCCAAAGTTACGAATGGAATGGCGCAGCTCTCCCTCCCTTCTCACTTTCCTTGAAAAAAGGAAAGATGATGCATGATGGGTTGTCGGTGGATAATGTGCTTGACGAAATAAATGCCCCGTTTGGTGTTGGTTTGGTGCAGTGGTTATTCGTAGACCTACTCTTGCTTTCTGACTCTCCTTCCTCCACTTTTTTTCTACACGGTTGAAGCCGTGCCTCCAGTGCAGATCACAGCTTGCCAGGGGCACACCCCTACTGTATGTCCAATTATGTGCAGTATTTTCACCCCGAAAACCCTGTATAGCTTGAGCTACTTAAGGAGTTTACTACATGTAGCATGATGTTCTTCATAATGGAAAAAGATAAATAAAGCAGAGGGAATCTACTCGAAGGTACCTTCAAACCAATAAAATTGTGTCGTTTCCGCCAATGGGACATCGCACTATCTCGCGCCCTATATGGCTTGTATCAACAATAAGACGATTGATCTTGGTTCGACTCGTCCTTGCGGGGTTCGGTAGGAGAGCCGTTCTCATAGGTATTGCATGAATAAGTGGAATGAAGGTAGGCGACGTGTTGAAGCGCTGATAGAAAGCGGTTGCGGAGTATTCATCTAAAGACCACTGAACCAAAGCCAACGAATCAGATATTGGATTGACTTACCCAGTTCCAGAAAAAAGCCAGACCGTGTTTCGATGACCAGTTTCCTCAAACACTTGAAGTGCCCTGCTCGATGTTTGGCTCACCAGCCTTCTAAGACCCCACCCAAAAAAGCCTCCTCGACAAACTCTCCTGATTCTCTTAGGAGTGGACCAAAATCAGGCGTTCGGCAGTCCCCTCGTGACCACCAGACCAAAAGGCAGTGGGCGAGCTCGTGCAAAAGGACGGCGATATAGGAGGCGATGATCTGTGAAGGGTCAATTTGTTTGTTGTACGATTTAGCTTTCTGCATGAAGAATTAGTAACGAACACTAAATTGTAAGAAGAAGCACTCCTCACCGCTGACAGCGTTAGGCATCGTGCGAGTCGATACGCAATTTGTACATTGTCGTCACAGGCAGCGTGATCGCCGACATTCGTATGGCTCGCACCCCCTACCAATCGTACATTTGGGAAGCGATGCCTGAAGAAGTAACGGATATCAGCGTCGTCGGGACGTCGGCACCGAGCCTCTTCGAGCTTTGCTTTGGCGTTCGGGTTCTTCTATATGTGATGGAGGAGGTTGAGAAAAGGTTGCCTGAGACCTGCATGTTGGCAAAGGGCCTCGCGAACTGTCTGTGTGAGCATTACAATGGGCATGTATCGCCCCGAAAGTGTGACGTCTTCTTCGTAACGACCATCTTTTGCGAGGATTAAGTGGAAAGGCATGGTAGGAGAGTGCTAGGATGTGAAAGACGCAAATAGGAGTTCTTCTGAAAGTCGTGACTTGGGCTGACCTCCACCAATGGAATCATGGACAAACAAGAAATGTCGAGTGACTTCAGCTACGTGGCAGACGTAAACGATCGCGCGGCTGAGTAGTAAAGCCGACACCAGCCTCGACGACAAGCTTGGCTTGATTTCTTCTTTCCCGTCGCGTCTCGCCAGCAGTTGAATGGACAGGGCGACCGTTAGCTAGGTGGGACTATTAAGGGACCGTTATCAATGAAAGAGTAAAAGATGATATAATACGAGAAACAGCACCTTGGGTTGGGGGGACGGCATCATCGACATCATCGACGTTTGAGCCATTTGAGTGCTCTGGATAGATAGGATTAACCAGTTTATTTAAAACAGAAATATTAATCACTTGCCCACAGTTGAAGATGCGAGAGCCTTGGCTTTGCTTTCTTGACTGGTCTTTAGGTTGACCAAAGTCGCCTTACTTTTCTTGCCAGCGAGGCTTCGCTTTTCACCTTGTTGGCCATGTTGATAAGCTGCTAAGTTGGGTCGTCTGAGGGGATTTGGAGGGGATGCGAAGGGAAAAGGGAAACGCAGACAGTGCTGGGTAAAAGTCAACCAAGTTCAATTGATGGGTTGCCGGAAGCGCTCCCACAAGTCCGTTTTGGGTCAAATGTTGCGGAGTGGATACCAAGTGGTCGCCCCGGCACAGACTGAACTTGAAGATAAGCAAAGCACATAGATGAGAGGTGTCTATTGAAAATACAGTGACTGAAAGATCCCTCGGGTAGCGTTGGCGGGAAGTATATGGCAGAATTTTGATTTCCGACGCACGCATTTCACCAATGAGAATTCAATTTCCGCTGCTGGGATCTGCCGAATCTTATTTCTCTTGCTCAGGATTCGATAATATTTCAACCACCAAGGCTGTTCAAAGACAGTAAAAATGGTTTTTAGTAGTATGGATAAGTAAACTTGCAGGTGAACCTCCAAACTAATAATGATAATACTTAATTGGACAGTCATTGACTTGCAAGTCTCATATGAGAGTTGCGACACGATGCACAAACTCAACATTGTCATACTTACACGCTAATATGCTATGGAAACTATGTATGCTCCTTTAAATTTTATCATGTTTGGTAATAGAATCCGAAGGCTATGCTCCGCGACAAAAGCAACGACTTAGCATAAAAACAAGTCAATGAAGATTTCTTCAGTAGTCTTTTTTTTTACGGTGGACGCAAGGTGGATGCTACCAATGGCAGACAGCTTGGAACATAAAAATCCAGAAAAAAAAACGTCAATATAGAAGCATTGTTTTTATTTACAGGGTGCCAGCCTCCAAAGACCAAAGCCTACTAAATATCATAAATACATATATTCTGGTACTGTTCTGTGTCGGATATAATAATATAAGGCCCTCGACCATGCGAGTTCAGCCGATTTTTCTGATCTCCAGCGGACCGAATCTTGTACTCCCATTCACTTGCCCATTCACTGGCAGTTGACCAGGAGTCACAAATATGCTCTATTTTGGTTTTTATTTTCTGAGAAGGATCTGGAAAATTCTATACATCCAAGAATGTCGAAGTTGAAGGAAACTAATCAGCCATATATCTCTACCTTGTATCTACGTGCGGAACCTACGCCAACGCTGCAAGCGCTGTCGTAGCGCCGAGGCTTTGTGTGTACGTGTTTGACTCGTCGACTGAGGGCGCTGTCCCTCGTTTTCAAAGACTGTCGCCCTCTAATTCCACTCTTTTTACAATCCTTTCCATGTTATTTCTTGTGATCCACTCTACTTGCATTTTTGTATCACATCTGTGCTATATTTCAAGCGTCGTCAGGTTCTGGAGAGTGGAGATTACCTAATGGTAGTGGTCCCAAAATAGTCTTGAGAAGCGATTGGATCAATCACGAATTCAAATCCTGCCATATAGTTCCCGCCTACCTTACTCGGGCCACTGCAAGACGAAGGAGGAACAGGAAAAGCGGTGGTGATGGCGCGCGTGGGTCAAGAACAACGCTGAGTTGAGTAGCGACGTATATACTGTTTGGAAACCACATCGTGCTGTGAATCAGTAAAGACTAAAATAAATGTCCGATCCGTTATTTCAACAAGTGGTAGCCGCGCCGCCATCCCGCCTTTATCGCGTTCTCAAAGGACAGAGATGAGATGTCAGGAATTGATACAATGATTGAATATACCACGTATGGACATTCCACAGAGATCTTTGGAGAGACTGGTTAGACCAAGGTTAGACAGTCAAAGGACTCAAAGGGAGTTATTGTCGCGGAAAGGAGACAAACGTAAATTATTGCCCATTCTCTGTTTAGCAGCCATGTCTAACACCACAGGACCTCACTCGCTGCTCTTGACCTCCCCCAACCTCCCTCCCGTCTCCGAGACGGAAGCCAAAGTGTGGTATTATGGCCTGCCCTCCCGCCCAAAATTAATCGCACGCACCGGCAGCGTTCTGTTTGCACTCCTCCCAAGCTTTGACGCAGGCTACCCAGATTACCCTGAAACCAAGGAGATCCGCATCGTAGGCGAGCACAAGATCCAGGATGTCTGGGAGGACGGGCTAGCTTCCAAGATCCACGCTCTGCTTGATGAAAAACAGGTAGATTGGACGAGCACGGACGTCGTTCGGATAGCGGCTGTCGAGAGATGGAAGGACCTGAGGAGTAGCGTTGTTTTGTGGATTGGTGTTGTTCCTGAGTCGTTGTCGTATGAGAGGGGTGTAGATGTTGCGTTGAGGTGTCAGAGGGTTTTGGTGGATGATTATGGGATTGAGGATGTGGATGTTGAGATACGGACGTCGAGCGTTGTGAAGGCGGCCGATGCTAGGCCGAGGTTGTTTGAGCCTGCGTCATGTCGGGAGGATAATGAGAAGAGGTTGGAGGTTATGGAGCCGCTTGCTTATACGCTTGGGATACAAATTTGTGGGAGGGATACGCAGGAGGTGGAGGGAACTGCAGGTTTTTTCCTCAACGAGAAGGGCGAGGGCGATGGGGGGAGGCTCTTGCTCGTGACTGCGCGGCATGTTGTTCTCCCTGATCTAGATGACGACGAAGGCTTCGAGCACAAGGAGGATCCGGAGGAAAGGAAGCAGTGCGATGTTTTGGTGCTCAACGACGCGTCGTTCAAGAAACACGTTGCAGCTGTTGAGCAGGCGATCTGGCTGAGAGATAGGAGCGTCGACTACTCTAAAAGAGATCTTGCGAGTATGCTGAACGAAACCGGTGAGCGGGCGGAGGAAAGACGGAAGGCCACGCAGAAGGAGGGGGAACAAGCGGAGAAGGCGGCAGACCTGTTGACGGACTATCGTGTGGAGGTCTTGCAGCATTGGGCGATCAGTGAAGACAATCGTGTCTTGGGGCATGTGATCTACTCTCCGCCTATGGACGTGGATCCTACTTCGGGGTATGCCCGAGACGTTGCTGTTATTGCTGTCGATCCGGACAAGGTGGACCCAGCTAGTTTCCCGGGAAATATGATAGACTTGGGGGGCGAGCACAGCCGTATTGATCTTAGGTTGATGATGCCGCGCAACCCCAAGAACGTGCACCCATTTTCCATCCTGTTCTCCCGCCAGTTGGGTTTAAGGGGGATCGTTCCGGACGAAGAGATGCGCAATCCTGTTGATTACGATGAAGACGGCAATCCATGCATCGCCGTCCTTATGCGAGGTGCCACCTCGGGGTTCAAGATCGGTCACGCGAATAGCATCTTTTCCTACACCCGTGATGATAAAGGGCGGGTTTCCAAGCAGTGGCCTATTCTGCCTATACCGAAGGCGAAGTTACGGAATAATAGCTATGATCACCTGCGTACTACGTTTGGGAAGGTGGGTGATTCGGGGGCGGTGGTTGTTGATGCTGTAGGAAGGGTTGGCGGGATTGTGGCGTGCGGTGCGGGTGATAGGAAGTGCGAGTTCGATCTTACCTATGTTACACCTGTCGGAGCTGTGCTGGATTTTGTAAAGACTGGTAAGGGGCTTGAGGGGGTGAAGATGAGGGAGGGCCCGGATGAGAAAACATTGGAAGAGCAATTTTTTAGGAAGAGATAGTTGTATTGTACTGTATGAATTTGCAACAAAACATGAAGACGTCAAGGCGAAGATGGCACGCGTGTCCAATGCAAAACGCGGTCACGTGTCACCTGCAACTAATTTAGATCATTATAGCGAAGGCTGACTCTCTTTCCAGATCGTCGAAAAACAAAGCTGTCAAAACATCCAGCAGGTATAAGTACCCCGCCCGTTGTTTCTTCCCCCCAATTCTTTCTTTCTTCCCACTTTCATCATCCCCCGATCCTGGTGATCATTTTGCAACTTTTATTCATTGTCAACACCTCGTCTGCAACTTTCTTTGAACCCTCCTCGCGACCGGACTCGCCTTTCATTTAGCATTGATTCATACCCCCCTTTTAACATTCAAACCCCTTGATATAAACATGCTCGCACTCAATCCTCGTTTTGCCATTCTCGCAACCTTCTGCAGTCTCGCTGCTGTCACTCTGTCCCCCGTGTCCACCGTCGCCATCGCCGTTAATCCCCGCCATTCTGAAGCAAAGGAAGCCACGACGTCTGTTCATCACCAGAAACAGCCAACCGTTCCCTTGCCTGCCGCCACGTTGAGGAAGTCCAAGTCAGCCGCAGCTAAGAAAGGAGCCAAGAAGACTAGCGCTTCCGCGGGCGAGAAGCACAAGTCTGATGGTGGGAGGTTCAAGGTGGTACGTCACTCTTTTTTCGATCTCCCGTTGGCGACTTATAAATTGTGTTTCTTTTCGTTTTAGAGAGCATATATTCCGGTTCTGTTTGTCGATTTCTTATTTACATCCAACAGCGCGACTTCGTAGTGGTCGAAGCAAGACGTCACCGTGGATACGGGAAGATCATTATTGACAGCAAGCACGGCATCTGGGTCGGGCCAGATCGCCACTCAAACTACGGCAGAGAGCTCGAAAAAGTCATCGTCAAAGGGAAGGACGCGCATATACACGTCGAAGACCACGATCACAGTTGGCCGCACGGCGAAAAGATCATCGTCAAAGGCAGCAATGCACACGTACACGGGCGGCGGTCGATTGCCGTTCTTGACGATCAGCATATAGGGCCTCAGGCGACCTTCAAGGTCAGGAGAGACGATCAAGCCGCGCCGGTGCCAGGAACAGTCCTCATCATGGTGCGTAATCGTCGACTGATTTGGGTTCGAGGGTTGATCATAACACATTGCACATTGCAGAGTCCCGTTTATAACTCGAGCGATCGCGAGATTGCGGCCCTATATATGGATACTTCAACCGATGAGTATGTATTGAATGCATCGGATACGCAGCGGACGGCTTTGTCTCTGGCCAAGGCTTCGATTCCATCTTCGCAGAACAGTGAGGATTCCGACGTAGCAGTCTTCCTCCAGACGATGATCTCTTCGAACTCTTCGAGCACTCCTGTCCCACACTGCGCGACCTATGACCCGAATCCAGCACAGGCCGAGCCCATGAAGATGACACCTTGCGACAACACAACCACGGCTGACGCTCACAGAAGTCAAGTTTTCGCTTATAATGAGCGTACTGGCGCTATCCGCCCAATGACGCTCCTGGAAGACGAAGGACCAAACAATGCGACATCCCCGTCTGCGCCTTCAAACGATGATAACTCCTGGAACAGTACGGCCGCCTCCAATGGAACGACGTCGTCCAACAGCACTGCTCCCTCGAACGGCACAACCTCCGCGGCTACCGCAAGCTCTACTCCCGGAACTTTTGGCAGGATAGATGCCGCGTTGACCGGATCTCAGAACGTGATACTCAAGTTTGTCCCAGACGATGTGATGGTCGAGGATACCCAGGACCCTGCTTCGAATGGAACAATGACGACTACAACAGTCACGGTGACAAACACAGCGTCTGAATCTGCCTCGACCCAGTCTCTCTCCGCGGCCGACGTCACGAGTGCCACCGATGAGCCAGTGTCTTCAACATTATCTTCTGGAACTCTCACAGCAAGCGCTGCCAGCGGTTCGTCGACGACAGACGGTGCCTCTCCATCGTCAACATCTGCAGGTGCGCTCAAGGTCGAAGTCATCAGTCCCAGTGACTCATCATCGGCCTCGACAACCCAGTCAACAACGTCGGCTTCAAGCACCACCGTGGCTTCCTCCTCTATTGATGCTGCGGCTGTTGCATCCAGCATCGCTTCTTCCAATGCTGCTGCGTCTTCTAGTTCAACGATCAATGCAAGCTCATCGCCTACGTCAGCTCCGACCGCTGTGGCCATCAGCGGCAGGGATGGAGTTGCTGCACCGAAGCTTACTCCTGCGAGCACTGCGCCCTACAAGTGGATGTTCAAAGCGGAGTCCCGGTAGGAGTAGGTCGATATTAGCAGTACAGCTCCTGTAAGTATGAACATTTTATGAGAAGGGTTTGCATAGGGTTAGCTGCGTACCTTGGTTGTACGGTGTGCGATATATTTCTGTGATGAACGTTCTTCTATGGTGAAATTTCAAGTGCAAGCGCATGAAAGACTCACGGTGAACCAGACGCTATAATAATAACTAAACATCACGACTGCCGATGCTTCATCCCAACGGCATGCAATGATGTCCTCACGCGCTGAAAGTTGGCTCACAGTTGACAGTGGATCATCGGGAGATTAGGCATTCATCCGGTATAACATTCGACTATCCAAATGGCTAACGATTTCGCGCGAGAATGAGCAGCAAGACTGAGATATCATGGAAGGCTTAAGTCGTCGTTTCAGGGGAACTTGTGAATCTGGACCCTGGCCTTGGTGATAGCAACGGATGTGACGAATTGTGACCCTGTGTAACCCTCTTTCTCCCACCTAGGCCTGCCGCCTGTTTCTTGTATTGAGCTTACTTTTTCTTGCCTCTCTCTCCCTCCTTCTCTCTCCTTTCTTCTTTGCCATCCCTGGCACCCACACTCTTTTTTCCTCGTTCATTACGTGTAAACCCAACATATGACGGCCGCGCAAATTCACCGGCGCGCGGCGAACCTGATCAAAAAGAGATACCAGTCAAAGTTCCCGGACACTTCAAATCCGGCGTTGGAGCGTAGAAAGCCTCCAAAAGAATGGCTAACGAGGCAGCCTCCGTCATTTTCTGATATTTTTGGGACGGCGGCGACGGATGTTGTATGTGAGTAATCAGAGGTTTTTCTATGGGGAGGATGACATTGTTTGATTGCATTGTTTGCGTGAACTCTGAACTGACTGGCTGTTTCGCTTTTTAGTCCCGGGTATTGGAACGAACACCCAGACCGCTACGAGCCCCACCACCACCTCCACCACGACTTCTACATCGTCTACTCCCACATCATCCAGCGGGACATCTACTTCCACTACCACTGTCACGACAACCACTTCGTCGTCGACCTCTACTACTCCGACCACAGTATGTTAAGCTTGATTGATTACAACCGAAGGCATCTGACCTCTAATATTCCGTAGACAAAATCAAAGCCAGTGAAGACGGCACCATACACACCTCCGGTGACTACGTCAGTCACACGTACCACCGCGGAAGCTGCCGTCACCTCATCAGCTGCTGCGGTCGCACAAACTGGCGCCTCGAGCAGTGGGGCGATAGCTGGTGGGATCATAGCTGCCATTTTGGCTATTGCTGGCATCATCTTTGCAATCCTCTTCATTGTGAGTTTTTTGATGATCCAGTAATCAATTACTGAATTTTTTTTTGTGGTAGCGTCGTCAACGGAAACGGCAAGCCGAGGAGAATGCGTTTGACGCAAAGGAGTTCCGCCGCTCTGCTATGTTGATGTCGGATCCTCCTACTCACGAGGATACCATTGCGCGTGGATACAATCCTCGTCCTCCCAGTATGATTGAACGCCATATGACTTCCCCTGCTTCGACGTTTGGGGCTCAATATCCCACTCAAGCTCCTGTGGCTGGGGCCTATGCTTACGCAGGAGAAGAGTACCCCAGTTATAATCCTAATACCCAATATGCATCGTTCGCCCCTGGTCAAGTTGTGAATTATAACGCCCCTCCCAAGCCTCTGCCAAACCCGTTCGCAACCCCCACAAAGGCACAGTTTGGCCCTATTCCTTCACCTATCGCAGGGCCAGGGCAATATGAGCAGCAGGTGTATAGTGACCAAGGTTCTTTGACGAGGCAGTTATCATCTGGGAGTACTGCGACCTATCCCGTGCTTACGCGCCAATCGTCCTTGACTGATCCCCATCCCCATCAAGAGAACGCGCCACCTGTACCCGTCAGCGAGGGTACCATCCCAGACAACGACGACTACGTAGATCTCAGTCGATCTAGTGTCTCTCCCTATCAAGCAGCCCAATATGCGGAGATCTCCAGACGATTGAAGACGGAAGTTCCCAATGGCTTGACTACACCCGAAGCAGCCCAGTCACAGTTTGGTTTAGCTGCAGCGGCAGTGAATCGCGACTTGCCTCCACTCCCTCCTCCTAAGGAAGACAACGAACACCAATCCCCGTTCGCAGACCCAAACTCAACACCTAGCACCCCTACCTTCCGCGTCTCGAACACATCTTATAACCAACAACAATTAGAACAACAACAACGGTCAGAACCACAACAACAGCAACATGAGCAAGGCGAAACGAGACCTATATCCGCTGCGGAGTCTGACCTCTCCCAAGAGGTCGACTTCCCTGCGGACCTCGAATTCCCAGTACCCCCCTCTCCAGTCCACACCATCTCCTCACGATACCGGATCGACTCGACCCCACCCATGCTCCCCGAAATCCTCGTCGAGTCCCGCGTCTCCGTCAGCGCGTACGAGTTTGCCCCTCCACCACATCACGGTCACGGGGATACCTCGAATCTGGGACTGAGTCCTCTGGGGAGCGGGTTCCCCAGTCCTGGGTTCATGCCTCGGTTCCCTGCCACTCCCAGTCCGTTGGCGTCGAGCTTTGGAGTTGCTACGCCTACGCAGGAGAAGGGCTTTGATCAGGAGCGTGTTGCCTCGCCCCCAATTGTGAAGCAGGAAAAACAAAAAATCAATGGAAGCGGCTTGAAGCGCTCGAACACGGTGTATTCTATGTATGATGCCGAGGATGCGTATGGGGGGATTTGATGAGCTTGACTCCACTCCTACCCACCAGTTTCTTTTTTGTGTACGAGTTGATTACCCTTTTTCTTTCTTTTTCCTTCGTTCTTGGTGGTTCGATGCTGATAAATAATCGTTATTTTCTAACTTAACCTTTTCCCTTCGACTTCTTCTTGCTCTCTTGACAGGCATAGCGGCTGGGACGTTATCGATTCCCCGACCTTGACCTTGCTTGTGCAAATCACTTGCGTCGGTCTCTGCGCTGTGCGTACGTCACTTTTTTTTAACCCGTTGCGCGAGCTCGACGGACGGCGTTGAGCGCCGCGATACACAGACGACGTCCTTTGTTTTTTTGGTTAACAGCCCTGAATCTGTTTATACCCCCTTTCTTTCTTGCGTACATATACTTGATTTTCTTCAGTTATTTGAGTACAACACAATGTTATTTTATCACGCTGATCGTTCGAATTCAAGGCTAATTCTAGCGCATGTTTATGTTGTTGCTTCTGCATCCTGCCTACAGCGCCCAACAGCATACTCTCAAGCAACTACGTATGCCAACCTCAGAACGCTAGCTTCGAAACGTTCTGATCCTGTATCTTTGCGATGGCTCTGCAACCTTTCAATCAACCCCCACTACTCTGTCGACTTTCTCATCCAGCTCAAACTCTGTTGACGCAGGTCTGCCTCTACTACTATTACGAGCGTTTGGGGTTGTCGAAAGGCTGACTTTCGCCAATGTGTGAATCTGATTGACGCGGTGGCGGCCTGAACCTGCCAAGCTTCGCCGTAGCTCAGATTCAGTGTTCTGAGCTGTTCTGCGGCGCCGCCCTTGTTCGATGGAGTTTGCCAAGAATTTGCAACCCTGACCGGTTGGGTCTGTTCTCATGGCTTTCTTCCTCACCGTCTCCCGCGACCAGTCCCCCCAGAGTCCCCCTACCGTCGAATTCCCTCTTCTCCTCCGAATCATTTCCTCTACGGTGTTGATCATTTACTAATGTCCGACCGCCGGTTGGATCGTAGTGGGCCACGCCGACAAAGGCATCGAATATACAGGGAACTGGACAACAAATGATGGGACGAAATACGACACCCAGGGGAATTTTGGCGCAACCTACAAAGGCTTGCATGGCGCCACTGGCGTCGCCAACTTTTCCTATGTATTCAATGGTTCGTTTCCACTGTTTTCTTCGTTGAAAAGGTTCTAAATTCCAAGGCACGTCCTGTAGGCGCGCAAGGAAGAATTATGGGCACAAACAATATCAAGAACTCGTCTGGAGTGCTCGATCCCGTATGGGAGTGCTTCATCGATGGAGTGAGCATAGGCGTTGGAAATGCGACCATATTTCCCTACATTGAAAACAACTGGCAACTGTGTAACTGGTACACCCTCACTCCCGGCCAGCATACTATTACTGTCAACGTGAACAGTCGATCCCAGGCGTTCTTTTTTGATAGGTTTGAGTTCTTGCCCAGCGGGCAGGTCGACGGTGCGGGGATCCTTGTCAACAAGCTCGATCCTGATCTCCGATACAATTCAAGTTGGCAAATTTTGGGGACTATATCTCAAATGACGCAGAAAACGGGTGCGACCGTTTTTTTCCCTTTCGTCGGTTTGTGAAATTCCATGGAATTACGCTTTTGTTTGCTGAACCAACGGTTCTGAAGGTACTGGTCTCTCCTGGTACGGCACGACACCAACAGAATTGTCCCACCAAGAAACAACAGCAACGTACTCGGTAGACAATGGATCCCCTGTCACGTTTTCAGTACCAGGTCTTCAAAAAGCCGATTCCTCTACACAATACAATCGAAAACTTTTTGAGATCCCAAGTTTATCTGCGGGGTCCCATAACCTGACCGTCAATCTCACCCAAGGAGGGAACGTGTCGCCGCTCACACTTAACTATCTCATGATTGAGGGTGGGAGCACAGCATATTTGGGAACGGTATCCTCCGCTAGCTCTGGTGGGTCGAGTTCCGCTTCCACATTGTCGATATCTCACTTTTCTGGATCACTGCAGGGGCAGCAACCTCAACCTCAACTGGTGTCAACTCGCCGGGCCATTCCAAAAGCACCACTCCTGTTGGTGCTATTGTCGGCGGCGTTCTTGGCGCAATCGCTCTCGTCCTTCTATCGGTCCTCGGCATCTTCTGGTACCGAAGACGGAGACAACAAGGTCCTCTAGTTGTGTTTCAAACCCACGAAGTCCAACCGTTTGTGGTCTCTGAAGATCAACATCCCAATTCCAGCTCACCAACTCAACAGTCTTCCTTCGTCACTTCTACATCAAAAAATGCGTCCCCTAGTGCAGCCACTCGGGACTATTACCCTCCAGGTGCAGTAGGCAAGCAGGCAATGGCGCGCCAGACCCTTGCTCCGACGCTAGCTTCCAACCCTCATCAGATACCAAGTGCAGCCACTACTACAAATTCGGCTTCGGAAACCTCTGGCTTCGCGGGAGACTCTTCATCGAGGGTCGTTATTCATCAAGATAGCGGCATACGATTACCACAGCAGGGCCCTGATCTCATGGAATATCCGCCCATATATACTGCGGGTTGATCTATGCGCGTGGTCAGGAGAGAGTTTAATTTGGATGGGACTTCAATTTAGGCGTAATCACCAGTTGGAGCCGTGGTGAACTAACTGAATCAGGCATTTACCACACCACTTCGGTGGAACACTCAACCCTGTCTATCTGCGCTTTGAAGTTTGCGCTCAAACGAGTTGGTAGACGGGCCTGCCTTCGAAAAAACCTCCAAAGAAGGTGACATCGATCCTTAGGCTGAATCTCGCTTGCACAGGATGCCAATATACTATTCCTGCTAGTGCCTTTTTTACAATTATGATAATAAAAGACAAGAGAGGTGCTAGTACGGCAAATTTTGTCAAACCCCCGCCCATTTCAAGTTGAAGTTCGAGTATACTGTGGTATTTCGACCGACTGTTCGGCCAATGTGACGCG
Source organism: Laccaria bicolor S238N-H82 (assembly GCF_000143565.1). Classification (NCBI taxonomy): domain Eukaryota; kingdom Fungi; phylum Basidiomycota; class Agaricomycetes; order Agaricales; family Hydnangiaceae; genus Laccaria; species Laccaria bicolor. The sequence goes on along the minus strand of NW_001889873.1, from coordinate 276,895 downwards.
TGACGGCCTCGAACAGTCGGGAGGCGTGTTCGAAATCGGGATCACTGTATGACATAGCAATGAAAGTGTTCGGCCAGCGACGAGTGTTCGTTGAGCAGTTGATATGGCATCTGGCAGCAACCTTCTTGCCTCCTCCACAACCTCTCATCCAGTGCAACTCTCTCCTGATTGTGGCCAAAAAAGTTCTAGATTCCTATAATTTGACATTTATATCCCATTTGGACGCCTATGTTGGGTAAAAGCATATTTAGTGGATGGTATATAGTTTTGTAATAGTTGTACGCCGCGCAGCAGAGAAAAATGAGTTTTTTTTTTCCTTTTTAGGATAAAATGTCACCCTATTCGACCTTCCAGGTGACCCGTGACAAGCGCCAGATCTGTTCAATTCATAGGCCAATGTGACGAGTGACCGAACAGTCGGTCGAAATACCACAGTACCATCCTCCCGCACTAAATCCAGTCAACCGCACACATTTATTCTCAAAAGTACGATACAGCAGGTTCCGGGTCTTCGGACGGATCTCTTGCCAAATTTAAATAAACTCCTTTCAACGGAGTTCGTCAGACGAGGCCATTCCGAGTATTTGAAGGAGACGCATAATACAACATAACATCTAGGAGTACTATCATACCCTGTCTAAATGTGACCTCAGCGTAATAAGACTCAATATCAAGTATAAGCTTCATCCCGGAATTCCCGAAGTGAAGTGAAGTTTGGTGTCGCTCCGGTTCTCTCAATGCCCAACTGGACTTCCTTTTCCCAATCTGTTCCCAACCAAACAACACAATATTCACCGATGCCAACAATGAACAGCGCGACAACTTGACCTGAGTATGCAGGGAGGAAAATCAGTAGAGAAACACCTAACTTTCTCGAGGACTAACCAATCCATAACCCTTGGAGACCGAGGTCAGCACGCGGGTGAAACGCGAGTGTAAGCCCCATCGGAAGGGCAAGGACGTAGTAAGCAACAATGTTGAAAAGGGCACCAAGATGTTGACGGCCTTGAAAGTTAATAAAAATGTTTTAAAACAAAAAGAAAACGGAAGGGCAAGAAAATAAAAAACCTTGTCCGCGAAGGACACCACCGCACGATCCTGCAAGACCGTCTGCGACTTGAAATGATGCGACAAGTGGCATGACTTTGCTGACTAGCAACACGACATCCTTATCGTCACTGAAAAAATAGCCATACACCTAAATATAGAATACGTCAGTAGCGACATACAAGCTTCAAGTAACCTTCCTTTACTTACATCTTTAAAAGCAATCATAGCCACCATTACGAGAGCGCCGACTATCACGCTCATGAGAGCTGACGCGTGGGCTGCATGCTTAGCGCCAGATGCATTACGAGACCCGATAAGATTCCCCACCCGTGTGGACGCCGCCACCCCGATGCCAAAGGGAATGGTGTTTAATACTGATCGCTCAGTCTACGTCAGTAGCACGACGACTCAGAAAATTTGGTCCTTACTCTGATCTGTAGTCATAATCACGGACTGTGCAGCGAGAGGAACAGCCCCAAGCCGTCCTGCAGCCAAGGCAACAATTTCAAAGGCAGCCCTAGAAACAGGCTCAGCAAACGTTTCAGTTATATTCGTGTGTTAACCATACCACTCTGTTCCCACCATCAAAATTCCGGGAATCGCGAGCTGTAAGAACTGATAGCAACTCGTAAAGCTTAGCACTTCGCCGAGACGAATACCGCCCCATGTCCCATTTTCTCTGTGTTTTTGCGAGAAGTATGTCAGAACCCCCAGAAGAAGAAAGCAGATCCAGTAGGTAATCGACAAGGCTAGAGGAGAACCTAGGATTCCAAGAGAGGTGTGGTGAATGAGCCAAAGATGCAGCAGGATATTTATTGGCGATACAATCGCCAAAATAATTGTCGACGCTCCCATGATGCCTAAAGAAACAAGTTTAGAATAGCTTTTCGACGAAAAGGAGAACGGGACCCGCCTTGGCATTGTAGATATTTCTTCAAGCTCTCAAAGCCAATGTAACCTGGGGCTCCGAATATTAAAACGCGAAGAAATTGCTGAACGTCTCGACTAAGCGCTGGAGGTTGGCCCAAGGAAAGAAGAATGGGCTCAATAAAAGCCCAGACAAGAGCGACAGGAATTAACAGTGACCATAAAATGATGAGGCACCTCTGAAAATGGATGGATAGATCGGTTGGCTTACTGCCCCCAGTAAAGGCCTGTGAACCGAGGGTATCCAGAGCTGTAGTCCCCCCAAGGGCGACACACCACCCTATTCACAAAAAAAGGAAAGACGTGGGATCACTACTCAGAAAGTCATAAAATCCAGGACTCGCCAGTTACGAAGGCTAGCATCAGTGAGAATGCTGCCACGGACAATTCGTCCGGCCCAAGCCGTCCAGCGATGATAACAGAGACAGTTTGAATCGAATTTTGGAGGGTATACGAAAGGATTACTATCCATGTTTCGGCGATGAGAACCTAATTGCCCTCTTCAAATCTTGGATGATGGTTCTTACCTGGAATCGAATCAACGAGAAGAGACTTGAAAAGCTTAAAATCTAGGGTGCGCTGATGGGCGGAACAAGCTTCCTGATTTGGAATTTCAACTTCCGTCACTGAGTACGACGAGGGCAAGACCGCAACTGCAGAAGTGCGTTCGCCATGAATTTGGTGGGCCAACAAAGGCGCCCTTTCGTCGACGTTATTTGGCGGAGGCATGGGGCTTGATCAGTCCAACGCCAAGTTGGTCGTGGCTTAAAATTTTCTTCCACCTTTCGGTCCAGCTTTTAACCTGCTAAGGTAGTGTTTTCCCTCCACTGGCATTTCTTGCTAAGCTCAACCCCACTTAGATCGATCGGCATTGCAATTTTTGCCCCTCCACATCGAGCGTGTGCTGCGTCACTTGACGTGTTTGCGCCTCTGAATCTCGATAGTTTGGCAAGGTGTGGGTGGCCTCCCTGACACATATGTCGCGGTACCCATCGCCTCAAGGCGAAACACGCCTAGCGTCATACCCACACACTTGGTTCCCTCCAGCCCTTATCATGACTTCCCGTCACGGATAGTCATGAGGTTCACATTTTAGGGTTATCTTTTTCAGCACAATTTTCCCGTGGTCATTCATTTATAACCAGGAGGTAGGTCGAGGAAAGCATCATTTTACCAGTGGACATGGTATCCCTCTTCCTAGTTGCTGTTGCGATTTTCTCCTCAGTCGTTGCTCATGGCCACGATGACCACAATAATCAGGCTCCTTTGGAATACGTTAGATTCCCTTTCCAACCAGTTTATCGTAGCTTAACCGGCGAAGGTGAGTCGATAATAATCTATGCATGGCTGTCTTTAATTTTCTTGCGTGGCAGTAACGGCGGACGCGATTTTTTCTGGCATCACGACATTCGCCAAACTGCCATGGGTTCAGTGTCTTACGAGAGAGAGCCACGTTCCTTTTGACATCGCTTTCATCGGAGCACCATTTGTAAGAATTTTTTTGTGTGATGGGACCTGTTGTTCACTGAACATGATCTGTAGGACACCGGGACCAGTTACAGGCCCGGAGCTCGGTTCGGCCCAGGTCAGCCCTTTGTTTTTAGCTCAGTTTCCTCATATTGATCCATAGACCTAGCCGGAATACGCGCAGGTTCACGTCGTTTGACGTTGTATGGCGGATACAACGTTCCTCTGCAAGTCAACCCCTTCAATTCCGGTCTCAGGGTAGTAGATTGCGGCGATATTCCTGTCACGTAAGTGGACGGATATCTTGGCGTTCCTGGAGTGACATAAGATGATTCAAGGCCGTACGACAACCAATTTGCTATCCAGCAAATCGAGGAGGGTCACAAGGCATTGCTTCAACGCGAAACTTTCTCTCCTTTGGGTAACGACTCGCTCACTGGGGAGAAACTCGTCCCCATCTCTCTTGATGGAGGGCACCATCCTCGAATTATTACTCTTGGTGGCGACCACACCATCGTCCTCCCTATACTTCGCTCTATTCACTCAGTCTATGGCCCGATTTCGGTCATTCACTTCGACTCACACCTCGGTATTGTTTGTTCTCATTCAATTGTTCCCATTTTCCTTAACGTGTTGACCACAGATACCTGGAAGCCCTCCATTTTTGGAGGAGCACCATCAGCCCAGGCCGCCATTAATCACGGTACCTACTTTTATTGGGCTAGCCAAGAGGGGTTAATTAAGAACGGAACATCCATTGCAAGTCCCTTCAATTTTTTTTTACCCCTCCTTTTTCTTTTTACATCTATGCCGTTCCGAGAGCTTTGATCCTAGTTCGTTCATTACAGCACGGAGCGATCAGAACAACGCTCTCCAGCCTCGAGGACTATGTAAACGACGACGCTTCTGGTTTTCAACGGATTGAAGCTCGCGAAATTGACACAATTGGTTGGTCAAAATATTATGAGGCGACTTTCACCTTTGTCTTATCGGCATTCAATTAGGTACGGATGGTATCGTCAAGAAGATACGAGACACAGTCGGCGATAACCCTGTCTATCTATCCATTGATGTCAGAATCTCTGCCTCGTTTTCAATCCTCGTTTTCTTACTAATTGGAGGCATGTTTTCCATCAGATTGACTCCATAGACCCTGCTTTTGCACCGGCTACCGGGACGCCGGAAACAGGAGGCTGGTCAACCCGCGAGCTCAGGACCATCCTTCGAGGTCTTGACGGACTCCGTATTGTGTCGGCTGATATCGTCGAAGTCGCCCCCGCATACGATACGAACGCCGAGCTCACTACTATGGTGAGTCTTTCCGTATTTAACCAGATCTACGCGCCTTGATGATTTATTATACTAACAGGCTGCAGCGGATGTAAGATCTATTATTTTAATCTCCTTAAAATGGGTTGTTGATGTATTTTTGCACAGGTGCTTTTTGAGGTACTCAGCGTCATGGCGAAAACCCCGTTAGGTAAGGCTGTCGTTGGGTGAACAACTATGCTTCAGTTCGCGAAACCTTTGGTGGTCTCGTCCATTTGTGTGATCCTTTCCTTTTTTTCCCTCTTCGTAGCAAGCCGCCAATAGATGCATCTTGCTTGGTGTCCTTCGTATTGACAGATTTGATGTCCATTTTATGTGTAACTATAACGATTTTAAAGAAGTTTCAAATCAAGTTTCTCTGCGCACCATTATTGGCAGTGAATCATAGGGGCTCCTTGTGTCATTTCGAGCGAAAAAACTTCAGAGATACTTGCCCCTTTTCAAATTTGCGTCAAAAAGCTTTCGTCCCGGATGAAAGGAAACTTAGGTTGTCCATCATACTCGTTGTGTATCATGTATACGGCGCTAAGTGCTTCTCAACGCGGAGCTACCACTTTTACATATATATCGCGTGGATCTACAGCAATGTTTTGTTGTTAAGATTCAAAGATCAAGTTGCCATCCGACAGGAAGGGAGATTGTCGAGCTAGGGTCGATCGAGTACGTTGGTGTGCCGTAACCTGCCAGTGCCGTAACTTATTCTCCGATCTTCCATGTCAAACGGCCACACCTGGTCAGGGGAAAACTGCTAACCAAATCTGCCAACCAACTTTTTGATCTAGATTTCAAAAAAAGTATATACTCATACAACGATGACCCGAGGAACCCGACAGATGACAATAGCATGCATAGGCCAAACCATCCGAAAACTACCCATGCGTAAAACGGCCCTACTTATATGGAAGTCTTCTCTTCGCCATCGTCATCTATGTTTCGAACGGGTCCGTGGAACCATTTGTGGGCTGAGAGCACCCAAGATGCGGAAGCAAATATGAAAACACCCATGATAATCACAACGGCATAATCTTAGCCCCCAGTCAGCTTGAAAAATGTGGAGATGGCGTTAATACACATACTCATCTCTTTAGCATCTATGGTCTGTCCTGGGGGAAAGAATAACACGACAACAATAAATGCGACCCATGCGACTGCGATTGCCCCGACAGGGACTGCCCAACGCCCAAGCGTGAACGGCCCAGGCTTGAGCTTGTCCCTGCCTGAAGTAATTCTGAGGAAGATAGGAGCCGCGTATGATGTGTAAAGCCCAATCACTGATGCGCTAGGAGGGGATGTGAGACGTGAGAGCAGGCCAAAAAACTGAATCTTTGGATGCCAACCTCGCAAGAGAATTGAAAGCAGTCGCCGAAAATCCCAGTACGCCGCAGATGGCCGAAATGACAGCGACAAACCAAACAGCATTGACGGGTGTCTGTGTAGAGTGGTTTACCCTTTTCAGATAACGAGAGCCTGGAAGGGCGTTATCCCGAGCGAAGGCAAATACTACACGCGAAGCATCAACAAGTTGCGCCGCTCCAGTCACGAACTTTCATCTGATTCAGCGTAAGATCTGCATTGGAATGCGGTACGCACTTGGACAACAATAATCAAGGACCAGAGTGCAAGCATGCCACGTTTCCCAAGGACGTTGAGAAATACTTGACCCATTGGAAGGGGAAGCTCCGTCGCGAGGAGGTCACTTACGGACGTAATCACAAATGAGGTCGCAATGAGAAGTAGCCATCCAAATCCTGCGGTTGCACCGACGCCAACCAAAATTGCAATGGGCGCTGCTTTAGCGGCACCTGCTATTTCTTCGGAAATGTGAGCAGCAGAGTCGTCTATTTATGCATGGGTAAGGAAGTGTTCAATTGGAATCAAAAGCGAACGCACACCCTGTCAATGTCCACATTGGTGCAGTGAAAGCCAACATGAATGCCCAACCATCTAAATCTAAGCGGTTACAAAACGGAAGTGAAAAGGCGAAGGAACTGACCACTCTTCCACCCCGAGTTATTTTCGAACAGTGTGAATGCATCAGCCGTCGACACCTTTTTATCGCCAGAAACGACGAGTAGGGTAATGATTGCAGCAATGGTTGTCCCCACTATTTGAAAGAATCAATGTCGAATTGACAAACGAACGATGAGTACTTTCCATTGATGAGAACATATAATAGATTCAACCTAGCCAAGAAACTAGTTGATGCCGAGCAGACGACACCATGAGCAAACAAAATGGCCAGGAGAATTCCAAATGTTGCGCCAGAAGACATAATCACGGCCCCGTTGGTCTGGACTGCGATGGCCGTGGTGATCATCTGAGCGCATGTAAAGTCGATGGAGCAAACTAGGGTTATCTGTCCGGTTACATTGGCCCATCCTACGCGGGAATGTTTCAGCGATGAGCGCACGTTCGGACATGCGGGAATGAACACTCACCTGTTATCCAACTTGCAAGAGGTGCATACTTTGGAGGCGCCAGCTTAGCCGAGAAGTAATACAGGCCGGCACTTGTACTGGCAAAAATGTATGATTTTGCATGAGGGTTTCAAGGCGAACGAGCTTACGGCATCGACGAAGCCATCTCTGCCATACTAAGGGCAACAAACATCACGAACAGGGACGGTATTAGCCAGCCAAAAACCATTCCAACGTGTCCCCCTAGAATTCTTCAGCATTATGCAACATACTAAAAGCAATCGATCGAACCATTGATGAGGCCGAATGACAAGGTCGATGTAACGGAGGCTATCACCCCCATAATCGAGAAAGCAAAAGCGACGGTCTCCAATAGCTGCAGAATGCCTCAGTCTCGTAGTTCTTCACTGGCAGAAAAATGATACTCTTACCGAAAATTCGCGTCTGAATTCGGCCTTGTACCCAAGTTCAGCAAGTTTTGCATTGTCGGCGCGAATCAACGAAAACGAATCCGAACGATCCTGTTCAATCGCCGTTACTTGAGTTCCTGTCTCGTCGTTCTTCTTCGACATGGCTCTGCTGTAGTACTCTTTGATGGTTCTTGACAAGGACAGGAGGTGTACGTAAAAGGTCCCATGCGTGGGCTTGAGAGACTAAATCAAAAGGAGAAGACATCACCAAGTTGCTGGTAAGGCGCCAACGGTGACTGAGAGAAGTTTTCATTGGCTGATACCGTGGCACTGGATGTTCTGAACAGACTTGATCACGTGATCGTTATCATTTCTAAAAATAGCCCAAGTATCAGCTAGAGCTCAACCCAGTCTTTGTAAACACACCGCTACAGCGGCTCCCAGAAAGTAAACTCGAATCGCGAATGAGGCTCTGAGTGCCATATACCAGAGCTACCTCGTACCAAATTCCTTGTGCCAGCCATCCAAGCCTGCCAAGGGACTCGCAGTCCTTATCGGACATTGTGCTTTTTGACGTGGAGCCATGCACACACAGACTGGCGAGTGCCGATAATGGTTTGTGGCGTCCTTGTAGTCCGTCGACGTATCTAGGGTACTTATGGGTAGATTGTCAATGCATATTTTGCTTAACTGCAAACAGAGGTTTTTTCATTTCATCGGAGCGGTTGATATTGATGTCTTGGTCAAGTCCGGATAGCCTGGAGTCTGGACCCTCGGGCCTTGGATTCTCGCACCGGCTTTATGACCTCTCACCTACCCAGTTGACCTTTCTCCTTTCGACCCCAACGGTCTTCAACTTTTCAGCAGCGCACACGCCCGCATTGCCGTTTGTTGGGACAAATTTACGCCAATCTTCGGAACTGTTTGAGAAACGTTTGTACTCAATTTCAGCGGAGAGACCATTCTAATAAGAAATTCATTGGGGGAGAGCCGCAGCCTCAGGCTTCAGCTCCCAGCAAACATTGACCCACTCCAGTATTGCCGGTTTCGCGACAGTGATAAGATTGAGTGTCGGACCCAACTAGCAAAAAAGACGAGAGAAGTGAGCTTCGTCAGTAGACAGTTGAGGCCTCATGTCTTTTCCACGTTGAACAACTGTGTCTTATCGTGATTGTCCCATTTTGTATATGTCTTCGCAATGTCTTTGGCCTCGCAGGTGCCAGGAACAATTCAGTGTTCATTGAGCGTCAAATGATCGAGATCGCGGGGATTAACGGTTCAGAGAGCGCCCGCCGTGGGTAGAAATATCTTGTGGGTATAAGCAGCGCGTAAAGGTAGTTGATCCGACAATGACGAATCTATTGCTTTGCTTTTCTAACTCTCCTTTTTACACACGTCAGCAGGACTGGATGGAACCAGATTGTCTGTTTTTAGGAAAGCATGCGGGCATTCGGTGGGTACAATGAGAATCTAGTTGGGGGGTATTCCGGGATAGTGTGGCTCGATTACGACACCCAGGTCGCTACTTGCTAAGATATTCAGTTCCGCAGTTGTTGTGGCAGATAGATGTGTAGTGTGTCCATGAAACCTGACTTCACGTAGACGCCTGAGGCAAAGATCCGTGCTGTTCACATTAGGTATAGGTAGATTTGGCCTTCTGGATTGTAGCATGGAGATGGGCAGGGCCGTGTCCGAGGGCTCTTTATCATAAATGATGAAACCCAGTATGTCTAATAGGGGGAGTAACACGTCAAGCTGGGGGCCATCGTCCTGGAAAGCTAGCCTTCGGACTATCTCGTTGGTAAAGATAGTTTCACAGGCAACTATGGTGAGCTTCTCAAGCTTCGGAACGGTTTCGAACAACCGCATCACACTTTGGGAACCTGGACTGCGAAGGGGATTAAAGTCCAGATGGAGGGCTTTCAGAGTGCACGAAGAACGCTGGAGAAGGGAGCTGATGCCGTCGAAACCTCCCTTCGGTAGCAGGTAGTAGATGCAAATGCGCAAGTCTTCCAGAACCGGTAACGTGAGTTGGTCCAACGGTTTCATCAATCTTCCGTCGATGTAAAAACTGAGTGCGCGCAACTGGGTTAATGGAGGGGGAATAGTTGACGACCGAGAAGTCAGCCAAGGTAAGGTGCAGCGGACGAGGTTCGGGGCTGCCAAAAATATGTTGAAATCGTTGTCATTCACGGGGCCCGTATAGTCATTGATCTTGAGCCAATCCACTGGCATTTTCTTAGGCCCAATATTGATCATTTTAATCTGACAGAGAGAAGGAGCAGTCATGAACGTGTCCATGACATTCGTCACCGACCGCTTTGGTGAGCGATTGCCGTATGTGAGGTTGCGAAGAATAGGAATGCGATTTCTGAGTTTGAAGACTAAGCTGAAAGACAAGGAAGAGGGTATGTATAACTCGACGTCATACCACCGCCGAGAATGCAACGTGAGGAGATCCAAGACTGTGCAACTGTCGATGGGCTCAACACCACGCTTGAAGCGTATGTAGAGGGGTGACTGGGTGGATCGCTGCAAACATATCTGCACCCGGCGAAAATTGGATGTCTGTTCTTGTATCGCAGCAACGCCATCGAGTCCGCCGAGGTTGACATGGATGGTTGACCAAAGTGAAGGAAGGTGGAGAACTATTTCTCTCCAACGTCGGCATGTTTGTCCTAACGCCCATGGCCAAAGGTGGTCCTCTATGAAATCTGGAATATCAAACTGATCTTCGAACGGATAAGGAGCTGCAAAGCGGTCGAATGGAATTGACCCGCAAAGCTTGAAAATGGTGCATAAAATTTCAAAAGGAAGGCAATGAATATGGCCTTCACTTGAGCCAGCATCGCGTAGACCCAATTGCATCTTTTTAATTGAGTTTTTAGACGCGAGAACTTGACATGGGCGTAGTGCATACCTACTGAGTAATCGATGACAGTGTGAACAAGTTGAAAGCGAAGGTTGGCTTAGGTAAGCAAGTAACAGAGGAACATCTGCAAGACCTATCCTCTTCTCCAATGCTTATTCCACCTCGACGTGGGATGTTTAAGAAATACAACTTTTTATACTCCCGTCATATGCAGGGGTCAGCAGCCTCGTCCAAATCTACACTACTTTTTAAGCGACTGCCACCCTCCGCCTTTGTTGTGGCTTACTGCGTTTCCGCTTCTTCCCCTTTTCGAAAGCATTTGCAGATTTTAAGTCTCGTCCCAGAGGGTCCTCTTTCCTGACCTGATAGATACGTACCTACAGGCGGAAAGTCAGACGAGGTGCAAAAAAAAAAAAAGTAGGTTTCAAGACGTACGATCCAGTTTTCAGAGGTGAATGCCTCATCTAGCAACGGTAACGTTAGTCCAAACGCCCACAAGATCGAGCACGACGACATCACGAACCGAGATAATCCAATGTAGGTCCGGCTTTTGGCAGAACTTGCTGGCGAACCCTGTCTGTGGCTTGCTGGCCACCAAAGAGTTCCGCGAATCTATCAAGCAACCCTCATCAATCGCCGTCTAAAACACGGGGCAAGATCAAAACACCCACCGATAATAAGACATTTTGTACATCAAACTGTCCTTCATCGTCTGCGATGCGCGGTCATCGACTCTGTATTCTCCCTGAGGGGTAAAATAATTGGGTTCCTGTATCTCATCGGGCCAAACACCTTGAGCGATCCGAACCATCCACAAAAACTTGTTGATGTCGTCACCGGAGTAGCCTAGAAGCCCACCAAAGATGACGAGAACGTAGTCGACATCGTGTTTGCGAAGGATGGGGTAGGCAACCTCCTCAGAACTTGACATGGCCTTGCCAACTGTTGCGATGTGAGCTGGCGAGAGTGACGTCAGCAAATGCAAATGGAAGAGGGGAGTGGCTTACTGTTATTCCAAGTGTTATTGTCAACCAGAGTCGGCCGGTCAGCCATACCGGCGATCTGATATCCATAGTCCCACCAACTCATAACGACAGCCGTCTCAGGTGTGTTTTGCCTGAGCCAATAATACGCCTCACGAAAATCATCGATAATATGCTGACTTCCGTCTTGGTTCTGCGACGCCAAGACGACAGAGGGTGAGGAATACGCGTTGGATGTGACCCAGGTACAATGGAATACGAAGAAGAAGAGCATGCTAAGGGTGTTGAGGATTACAACAAGACGAGCGTCGATCCCGAAGATGCCTTTAGGTGGGGGTGCACTACCCTTCTTCGCCGGAGAAGTAGCTGCAATGAGATTGGTGAGAGGGCTTGAAACTGGTGGGGGACCAGCAGCCGCAGCTTTCTTAGCCTTCTTGGAAGTGGTGGCTGGAGTTGCCACAGCCTGAGCAGGAGATGCCGTAGTATCAGTGGATGCAGGGACTTGCTCTTCAACGACATCGGGTTCAGTGGGATCAATGTAAGTATCCAATAAGGTTGATAGAGCGACTGCGGAAGCCACGCAAACAACGGGGGTAAGAGTTAGCATAAGACGGACCATAACCCCAGCAAAGTAGCTGGCCATGACGGCGTAGATGATCACAAAGAGGTGCTCGTCACGAAGCTCGCGGAAGCACATGACGACACCTGCGGGGAAGAGGAAGATGAGGAACTGGAGATCCATGAAGAAAGAAGGCCAGGCCGTCGGTTGATGTTCGGAGACTGAGGCAATGATGGGGATGTACCTAGATGAAACAGTCAGCAGTAGACAGGGAAAGCAATTGAAAGAAGATTACTTTTTGGCGTAACCGGTATCCCAGAGCGAGTAGAAACGACCGGTCCATGGCGCAATTGTGCCCTTGACTGTCAGGCCAACAAAGGCTGCGGTTCCGAGGATACCAACAACAAAGAGGCCAACATTAAGAAGGCTTCGGAATTGTGTAGATGACAAGTGCGACCGAACGAGCTGAGTGAAAGCTACGATCTGGAGGAGACCGAAGACACCGAGTGCGCCCATATGCTCACTAGTGCTGACAGGCTGGAAACCAACGAAGGGGACTTGCATACTCGCAAGAGTCCCAACAACGTACCAGGAAGAGTACCCTACGTAGAGGCGGTGAGAGAATCGGCCCATGAGTATGAGGACGAGAGCGTGCAGGGGTATCATGTTCGTAATGAACACGTATCCGCCCCAAGCCGCGACCATGTAGAAGTAGAACACTGCAGCGATGGTACCGAACAATGCGCTCCCTTGCTTCAGAGCTTTAATCCAGCAGAAGAAGGTGAACATGAGGAGGAAGATGGCAATAGCTTCGTTATCGTAGGAACCTGCCACTGAACGCGAGATATAGCCTGGTACAATTCCAATGAAGGCTGCCGCAAGAAGACCTGCACTTTCATCCTTCATTTCCTTTGTAAGCCTATGAAGGGTGTCAGGCTGAAACTCGCATAATTCTTGCCACTGAGACTCACATATACGTAGCCCATGCTGTCAACGCACTAAACCCAGGTGCTAGCAGCACACACACATTTCTAATATCCACAGGCAGGTTGAGAGCGTGCAGTGCGTTGTAGATGACACCACTGGTCGCCATTAAGCCTGGGTAAACGGTTCCACCAACGACCCTTCCGAGGGGGTACCACGCAGTGGGATCGAACCAATTCCAGAATTCCTGTCGAATTGATTAGCACAACATTTGGACGAATTTGACAGCACGCACATAGAAACCCTTCGAAGCCAACACCTTTGTCGCTCGACTGCGTCAAACTGCAGTGTCACATCCAATCCTGGGCAATGGAAGTGTCAAAAACTCACTAATTAAACCATGGATCGCTAAACAAAACTGTCAGCACAAAGCCCATCCCAGAGAAGCATATCATGCTCACAATTCATGGATGATACTTTCAAAATTGACGACAGCAAACAAACGAGAGGCGATAGCGGCGCCAGAAATAAGCGCGAGTGCGACGATCCGAAGCAGCGAAGCAGTGTTTTTGACCGTCGCCGGCGAAAGGCCTGTAGGGAGGGGGTAGGCCGTCGACATGGCCAACAGCGTCGATAGAGGCCTCTTTAGAGATGTCCTGTAAGTTGATGTTGAAGGAAAGAAATATTCGCGTGAGCTTGGTGTAAGCTCGTCGACGTGTCTTGCTGAGTCAGCAGAATTAGGACCTCACCCAAACAACACCCAGTAATATATCACCTGAATTTGCACCTGGATCATGGTGGTATGCATTGGGAAAGTTTGGCATGTTGTATTATTCTACATCCCTATAATGAAGACTGAATTTTACGATGTGGACCCAGGGACTAGCACAGGTTACTTACGCCAGATACACAGTGATCCGCTCGTCAAAATTGTAAGGCAATTCTGTGCGTTCACGGAGGTTGTTCAGAGGAGAAAGATATTTACCAGAGATGTTCTATTTTTCTCAAGTGTTATAAGTGTACTATGATCCTCAAAAATGAGTGGAAATTTTGAGCCAGAGTGTCACAGCCTATACATCTATACATACCCCCAGAGTCGGATAGTAGGTTCTGAAATGCAACTCACTTCTTTTGGACGGCACATTTTTTTACGATAACCTGTGTCTGTGCGGATTTGGTGTCGATTGGGGTCAACCTGTTGATAATTTCAATTTCGGAATCTATCCACGGATCATTCATGCTAGTCTGAAAATTATGAAGTTTCCCGCTCCGTCATCCTGGCCACCTTCGCAGAAGATCGTGCTCTAGCGTCAAGTCCTCCGTGGAATTCTGCACCGAAATTCCGTCAAGCACATTCATCGAAGCATAAGATTCATATATTCAGACCAACATACATTGATAGGGATACACCTGCGAGTAGCAAAGATAGATACATTCATTCATATTATTATTCATAGATGCGGTCATTAACCGATCCGAGCATCATCTGGCAGAAGCTGAGCCCTGCTTGGTCGTTTTGAAGGCACTGGTATTTGTAGGACAGACGTGTCGGTGACAGTGAACGTTGCAGATACTTGAGTTAGAGGAAGAGCCATAAATGCGAGAGTGGGAATTTGGGATGAGCCAGGCGGATTTTCGTGGCGCGAATTCTCTGCGGAATTTTGGTCCCCCAAACGAAGGAAGGTAGCCGCGATGATAGGAAAATTGCAAACTATGAGGGAGGTGCTTGCCTATGAAGTAAATTAACGGCTGCAGCTAATGGACGCAGAAGAGCAGTCGGGTGAAGAACTCCGACTTACCTCGACTAGACCGACAATCACGATTTTTGGTCCGCCGCGGTTAAGAATATATATGGCGTGGACAATAGCGACGATGGAAGTAATGATACAGGTCGAAAAAATCACTGTCAGGCGATGGCGTAACCATTTGTCTTGAAGTACAAAGAAAAGCTTGATAGGAAGCCCGAGCAGGAGGAGGTCAGCGACGGCGTCAACTGCGGAAGCAATGAGAGTAATTCACGGCAAAATAGTCTGGACCTACAAGTGAGTTTACATATTGCCACTTGCGTGCTTAGATTACATTGCGGAACCTTCATCTCCCGCCAGGCTGTTTGTGGCGTGCATACATAGAATAACTGGGCCACGAGGAAAAAACAGACGAGGAGGAATAAAGCACCGATGAGATATAGATACGGCCGCCTTAGCTTGCTGGGGTCGATTCGAATTACGGAAAAAAGAATCGAAAATCGGGAAGACCTTGACGATGCGATGTAAGATCAGCTGGTTGAAGAGAAGTCCCGAAGGTCGCACCATACGATGACATAAAACGTTGTCGTTATAACGTAGTAGCGAGCAACTCCATTGCTGCGGGCTACGAAAGGGATAGGTAAGCGGTTAAGCCATATTGTTTTGCTGGCGTTGGTCCGTCTTACTTGGGAAAAGCAAAACGGCAGCGACCTGGATGGCTAGGATCAACATAGAAAACAGAGAGAACGCCTGGCACGTCGAGCTAGTCAGCTTCATAAAGATGTAGTTGTGCAATTCGAGATCTAACATCATCAACCCAAAGCCTTGTTCTCCGCAAGTAAAAGCGATAGATAGTTGATCCAATAGCAAAGGTCGAGCAAATCAAAGACGTAACTGAGAAAAAGGCAAGTCAAGAAATTTCGGCTGCTTACAACTTGAAGAAAGACACACTTACCCTGAACTTGACGGAGGGGATCCTTTAAATCCATGAATAGAAAGCAAAGCGAGGTAGGAAAGAAAAAGTGGAAGGAAAAGGTCAACCACGGGAAAGACGGAACCAATTTCGAGCTCTCCAAATATATATGCAGCGCATTGCAGGCAAGACTTTGCATGTCTCGACCAGGGTACCGGAGCCCGAGGACGAGGTACATAGGCACAAGTTCACTCCTAAACAAGATTAAGCATTCAACCCCATTTGGGGAATGGTCGAGATCGCATAATTCCAAGATCTCGAACGGCGAAAACCCATATAGATCGAGACGGAGACATCGTGAAATCAGGGCGTAGAGCGGAATGTGGCATTCATCGCAAACGTTCATGCACGTTCAAGCTAGCAAATTGCCAGCGACGTCCGTTTAGGAGCGACCTACAATAATAGTAGCAATCGAATGAGAAGCGTACTAAGCCTTCAACACACCGAAGTTGTGGAGAAAGTTGTGATTTATCAAACACGCGCAGGCTTCTGAACGCGTCAGCGTTGGATGGCCTGAGAAAGGAGGCTAGGATGACTTCGACAGGTGAGTTTCCATGGCCGTGAAGGACATATTGTTGTGAAATCACTGAGTAGGAATGTCAAACCAGCTTTGTTGCGGCACGAGGCAGGGAGAAAATCAAATCGTCCGAGCGAAGTTGGGTGAATGCATTTCTTCCTTCCTGCCTAAACCTCGTGCACATGTTCGAGCTTACATAGAATAAATAACCTCAATACCATGCTGCACCAAATGATCCAGACATGATGTCGTGTCGGAGCCTAGGAGGACATGCACCTTGCTCGGATATTTTGAGCCGGGAGAATCACCTCGATGATAAATTCGGAGCCGTCGGAAGGAAGCGACCGATGGTTGCTCATGGGTCAGCTTTCTCTCTCGCGTTCTTGACAGGAGCATGTTCATGAATGCCGTGGAGCCAAGAGGCTCCTTCTCCCAGACCTTTATAGATAATGACTGGATGGATGGAAGTAGAGGTTCAGCATCAGGGGGAGACCGACATGTCAGCTTGCCAATGACAGCGTCCGTGAGCAAGGCATTGATACCATCGATGGTAAGATCCACAACAGATGGCAACGCCTTGAAAAGGGCTGTGACATCCTCCTCTGGAAGACGGATGGGAAAAACACGGTAAAATCCTTGTAGCCGAAATACTTTCAAAGTGCAGGATGACCGATGAATCAACTCGACGATGGAACCAAGCATATTTTCCACTTGTGACATGATTAAAAAATCTAGGGTCTCCAAGGCAGGGAGGGTGAGGTAGCTCAAAGAATTGGCATTCCCTGGTGCCGTAGTTGACCGGAGAGACATCGTAAGAGAACGTAGGTAGAGTAAAGTGACTGGCAGGAATGGTTGGTTTGGAAATTGGTATGCGAATGTATCGCAAATGACAAGATTGGTCGCCTGGTAAAAGATATTTGAATTTGTTGGGACGCAGACCCCAGCATAGCGAGTGATCTGGGACCAATTAATCTTGAAAGATATTGGGCTGATTAATTCCAATTTGACATCCCGTAGGTTAGGAGTATTTGAGAATGCGCGTGTGCGCTCCGGAGAAAATGGCGACAATAATGAATTGGTGCTGAAATGGAGCCGACGCAGTAGCGGCACCCTATTTTCAATCCTGTCCAACTTGGGAAGCAGTGACATCGGCATGTGGAGTTGCACATCGTACCAACGATCCGAGTGAGCTGTGAGCATATCAAGAGGCAGGCACTTATCTGGATTTGACCGGGAGTTGTGAAAGCGGATAGTAAGCCGAGATCCACGAGACCTTTGTAGGCAGATCGTTGCACGGGGAATGAGATTCTTGTCTAGATGCGTTTTCGACATGTAGAGGTTGATGTAAGACCAAAGTGTTGCCGTCTCGAGAACAACATCTCTCCAATAACGACAGGTCTCTCCAAGGCACCACGGCCACCGTATCGCATATG
Organism: Laccaria bicolor S238N-H82; assembly: GCF_000143565.1. Classification (NCBI taxonomy): domain Eukaryota; kingdom Fungi; phylum Basidiomycota; class Agaricomycetes; order Agaricales; family Hydnangiaceae; genus Laccaria; species Laccaria bicolor. Next base: position 259,289 of record NW_001889873.1, on the reverse strand, counting down.
GATTCAAGAGACGTGGGTCACGGTAAACCGCGACACGGGGATTGCATAGGTGGAAGATAACACGCAGCACATCTGGAGGCAGACGATGAATTGCACTTGACTCTTGCGGAGCGGGTTGCTGTTGTATCTGATGGATCCGACTCGCCTCCATGAAATGCTGGTAGCTAGAACGATCGATCAAGCTTGCGGTTCAGAAAACATCGAGAAGCCACAGCGATACGCACCAAAAACGCTAACTATTTTCTGATAATAGAGGCGATTATCGAATCTCAAGCGCTTGACGACGAATGGGATTTTCGTGGTGGTGGTCGCGTCAAGAACACAGATCAAAAATCATGATGGCTATAGGTCCAGGAACAAGATTGGCCAACTTTGATCAACGACATTTCAAATTGGCGGGGAAGGCTTCCAGAAATAACACGGTCAAACAGCTTTTGCCGAGCTGCCAAGTTTGCCTTTGCTGGTTGCTAGACGCGTTCCCGGCAACATTTCTTCTTGGATACCTGCTGGGCCAGCCTGTCTCTCACTAAAACACCAGCGCGGCACACAGCCATGGATCTAGATCTTATCAAGCTGGTGAACAAGCTGCAGGACACCTTCAGCAACCTCGGTACGTCAGTTTGTGCACTTTTGGAGAGTATCGGAATCTAACAAAAGGACTATAGGTGGGGAGCTGGATATGCCTCAATTGGTTGTTGTATGTACCCTTTTTACACTAATTTCATAATGTGACATTGACTGCGTTGCATCAAGGTTGGCAGTCAATCGGCGGGAAAATCCTCCGTTCTCGAGACGTGTGTCTGCTTTTTCCCGTTCTTTCGGCGTCAGACTCACTCTCAGAAACAGAATAGTGGGAAGGGATTTTCTTCCTCGTGGCCAAGGGATCGTCACACGCAGACCGCTGGTCCTCCAGCTCATCCATACACCCGCACCGGCTGAACCCTCACCAACCGCACCGCCGTATACGGAATGGGGCCAATTTCTCCACATCGACAAAAGATTCACTGATTTCAACGAAATACGGAAGGAGATTGAGCAGGAGACGTTCCGAGTGGCTGGACAGAACAAAGGTGTTAGCAAGCTGCCCATATCGCTCCGGATATACAGTCCAAATGTTTTGGATTTGACTTTGGTGGATTTGCCTGGCCTAACAAAGGTATTTCAAATTTCTGCTCCTGCCTCGTCTCGTTTCTCAACTTCCTAAGATTCCCGTAGGAGATCAACCAAGTGACATCGAGCGGCAAATCCGCAATTTAGTCCTTGACTATATTTCGAAACCCAACAGGTATGTCTGCTGTGCCGCAGCTTTCGTCTTTGCTTCAATTTCAACGATTATAGTGTCATCCTTGCCGTCTCTGCCGCCAATGTTGACATTGCGAATTCGGAATCTTTGAAGCTTGCCCGCTCTATAGACGCTCAGGGCCGACGAACGATTGGTGTTTTGACTAAATTGGATCTCATGGATGCTGGTACTAACGCCTTGGATATTCTCACCGGGCGAGTGTATCCTCTCAAGTTGGGTTTCATTGGTGTAGTCAATCGCAGTCAGCAAGACATCAACTCGGAGAAGAGCATGTCGGACGCTAGGGAAAGTGAGGAAGAATTCTTCAAGAATCACCATGCGTATAGGAATATAGCACACAAGAATGGCACCAAGTATCTTGCGAAGACCTTGAATCAGGTTTGTGCCATCCCATTGTGACTCGTGGATCTAGTGACGTTAACGTCCTTTAGGTCTTAATGAATCACATCCGAGATAAGCTTCCGGACATGAAGGCACGACTGAACACATTAATGGGACAAGCCCAGCAAGAACTCAACTCCTTTGGGGACGCCGCCGTTTTTGGCGACAAAAATCAAGTATATTGCTTGTGATACTTCTAGAAAACGTTTTCTAACTTATCATACAGCAAGGATCTCTGATTCTACGGCTTATGACTCAATTTGCACGAGACTTCGTTTCTTCCATTGAGGGCACGAAAGTCGACATCTCGACGAAGGAGCTTTCTGGGGGTGCCCGGATATACTACATCTTCAACGACATCTTTGGTCACGCCCTCGCCTCCATTGATGCCACCCACAATCTGGATAACCAAGATATCAGAACCGCCATCCGTAACTCAACAGGACCCAGACCTAGCTTATTTGTCCCCGAAGTGGCGTTTGATTTGCTGGTAAAACCGCAGATCAAGCTGCTGGAAGCTCCGAGTCTAAGATGTGTTGAGCTGGTTTATGAGGAGCTCGTGAAGATTTGCCATAATTGCACGAGTGATGTAGATCATTTTACTGATTTTCGCAGTTTGATTAGTCCTAACTCATCCTTGTAGGAACTTCAACGATTCCCTCGCCTACACGCTCAGCTGATTGAAGTGGTTTCTGAGCTTCTTCGGGAACGACTCGGTCCAACATCCGAATATGCGCAGAGCTTGATTGAGATTCAAGCTGCATACATCAACACCAATCACCCGGCATTCATCTCTGGTTCCGCTCTTGCTGCACAAACGACTCCACCCCCTAGACCACAACTTCCGCAACGAGTAAGTTCTGCATCAGCATCATTCAAGGCCTGACACTCATCTTCTCTTTCCCAGCCGTCATCTACAGAGCCCATCAATGGTTACGGACCTTCACCAGAGGACGAAGATGAGGGCCTATCAGACGACCTCAATGGCGCGATCAGCACTAATGGTATTCGCGACGGGCGTTCTGTCTCTTCAACCCTTCATGATCGCTCACGGACCAATACCTCAGCTAACGCCACAGCCGCCGCCGCTATGGGCATGGGCACCGTCGCGAAGCGGTCATCATCAAAAACGCGCCATCAGCAGCGGTCCTCTCAAAGTCAACAACCACCCACCCAACAGAGACCTCAATCTGCATTCGGTCAGAACCAAAACCAGGCCCAGAGTCACCACAGCGGCGTAAGCGGGTCGCCGTCCACCAATACTGCTCGTGAAACGTTCTTGAACTACTTCTTTGGTCAAAACGGCCCTGGGCCGATTGCTGGTTCTAGTGTTGACAGGGCGCCTACACATGGTCACGGACATGGACACTCGCGTGTTCATGGTGGCATGGGACATCAGCTGGAGCCAGCGGCCCATTTCCAACCCATTGGCAGGGACGTATCTGGCGCTGATACTTCCATGACTGGACTCATGGCGGGCAAGCGTGGTATTGATGGGAACAATGCAGCGTACGATATGAAGAGTCTAGGCAAGCACATTGAGGCTGTACGTTCTTTCTTTCTTTGACCCTTCCTTCTACCCTTTCATTACTTTCCCACCCCAATTCAATAACCCGTCATACCTGACATCCCGACTTGCTAATTCTTCTCATCATTCAATTCCCCTGTCAACTTATCACACTTCTTCAGGTTTCCGGAGATGGATCGCAGTTGACCATGCGAGAGGAAATGGAGACTTCTCTTATCCGGTCGCTTATCGTCTCCTACTTTGCCATCGTACGGCAGAGCATCCAAGATCTCATTCCAAAAGCCATCATGCACTTCCTCGTCAACCATACATCGCAGCAGGTACAGAATCGGTTGGTATCGGCGCTATACAAACCGGACCTTTTCGCCGATATGCTAAATGAAGACGAAGCCCTTGTTGCGGAACGGACTAGGGTCAAAGCACTTCTGGATGCATACAAAGAAGCTTTCAAGACCCTGTCGGATGTCAGCTTGAAGTCATCATGAGCAGGACCGAACAGACGACCATAGATGTAGAGCTTTCATGCTCTTTTTCTCGACAGCTTTGTTACCCTTACGTTTAATACTTGACAATTCATGCATATTGCACTCCGTTCACCAGGGGCTCCAGTCACAACACTTATATGATGACTTATGATAGACACCTTAGGAACACACGATTGAAGGGAGGGAGGAGAGGCTGCAAGCCTAGAAACCTATGTCATTCTTGTCTATAGCTATAAACAGTCACGGAAGAAGTCACGAATACGAACTATGTACGCAAGAACCAGCGAGAGACGCAGACACACGAGACAACGGCGACGTTATTTCCCAGCGGACGGGACGAAAGAGCTGGCACAACAGCCATTGGGAACACCGAGCACGATGCTTATGACGTGATGTCAGAGGAAGGGGTCGCTGGGGCGGACGGCGCCTGCCCCTTGACTGTGACCCACTTCTCACCCTTTGGCTGGGTAGTGGCACCCTCAGCCTTATCGGTCTCCTCCTCTGAGGTAACGCTCTCCTCAGTGTCGGCATCCACGCCTGTGCTAGTCTCAGATTCCGAACTGCTAGAGGTTGAAGATTCGCTAGTGGCATCAGGGGTCAAGGCAGGCGTTGAGGCGGTAGAGGTCGATGCTGCTGGAGTCGTTTCAGTAGGAGTAGCCGAGTCGGTGGAAGAATCATCACTCTTCGAGGCCGCTGCTTCGGCTCGAAGCTTCTTGGCTTTAGCGGCGCGTTCTTTCCTCTCGAGCTTCTGTTGAAGAGGTAAGTCTGATGATGAAGACCGAAGAGAGCAATGCACGAACCTCTTTGGCTTCCTTTTCCTCCTTCTGAGTACCATAGGTGTCAGCAAATCGATATAGAGCAGGGGATACAAATACGATCGTGTACCTCTTTAGCCTCCTTCTCCTCCTTCTGTAATATGACATGAGGACTCGCAAAGTGACAAGAGTTATTCAAACTTACCTCTTTTTTTGCAGCCTCTTCGGCTTCCTTCTTCTCCTTGGCCTCACGCTAGGGAATGAAGGATGTCACTACTCAAGAGTAAGGTAATGAAATGAGAGTGATTCAAACCTCAGCCTTCTCTTTCTTGAGTTTTTCCCGAGTTTCACGCTCTTGAATGACCCATTGGGCGACTTCTTCCACGCACTCTCGGGGACGCGTCTTATTTCTGAGAAGGTAACCTTGAAGACTCGCAACCTGGAAATGAAAATTAATCTCTGTCTAAATGAAAGATTAAGCATACGTACACTTAGCTCATCTTCGGGAATAGCCTCAGCAAAACGTTTAGCAAGCTCAGAAATTTCTTCTTCAGTGAGAAGAGGAATGGCGTGCGTGTGTGATTTGCGCTTGGGAAGAGGAAGGTTCTTCTGCGATGCATCTGTCGGCGCGGCAGATGAAGAGATTGTAGCTGCGGTTGGTTTGTGAGGGAAGAAGCATTTAAAGATACCCTCTGCTTGCCACTTAGTCGCATGGGTAAAGTTGATCCATACGTCCATGCGGCCAGGTCGGCTGAGAGCAGGGTCGAGGCGCTCAATATGGTTAGTGGTAGCAAAGAGGAGACTAGACACGCGAACCGTTATTAGCCACCATCACCATTTAATGCAACAGAGACGTACCGCCCCTCCGCCGCAGCTACGCCATCAATGCTATTGAGAAGACCACTTAGACTCAAGGTAGAACCGTCAGTACTTTCAGCCGCCGCAGCGGCGTCCTTATCTTTGGCTGTGGCGGTGGGTGCCCCGGTAGAGCTGGCATCACGGCTGACCGAACGCGTAAACGCAGCGTCCAAATCTTCCAAAAGGAGTATACATCTATGAATTCGAAATGAGTATCAGGTATCAAGTAATGCGAACGACAAACACGGACCTCGAAGATACATGACCCATCAACGTCGTTAGTGTGTTATCACTCATCCTGCGGTTGGATGATCAATCAAAGAGGTAGATTATAAATAGAAGGGACCTACCCCTTCGCTGATAGCGAAACGACGTAGATATCTAACCCCAGTTCACCGGCCAGAGAGTGAATAAGAGAGGTCTTTCCACTATGGAACATGTAAGTTCTGGTGAGTCTCATAAACGAAATATCTCATACCTTCCAGGAACACCATGCAACAAATAACCCCTCCTGAAAGGAATGCCTATAACTGGTTCAATTGAACGCCCATATGGTACAGCATCGGCACAAACCTCGCTCCGCATACCTAAATTAAATAACGATCAAAAAAAGTCACAAACGGGAATGCAGAGACATACCATTCCTCGGAAGACATGAAATCCTTGCAATCTGCAAGAAGCATATCCTTAACGCCAGGTTGGAGCACGATAGAGCTCATAGGCCTCTTTTGACGAGCACCATTGAATCTCCAGCCGCCATACGAACTGCACGGGTTGATGAATATCACTATGAACAACGTAAAGGAAAATACTTACGTATCAGCGAGGAATATATGAACGCGATGCTCAGAATCCTTTTCATAATCACGCTTGGCCTCCAGAACAAGTTTCTTCAAGATGTCGTTGTTCCGAGCGACAACACTGTATTTAATACAAAAATGTCAAAAAAGGTTGCGCGACCAGCCATTTGAAAGCACAGACCTGATCTTGAGAGCAGCCCCACGGCGATAATCGGGGTAACGCTGAGTACGCGTAATCTATCAACCGCGTTAATGAAGGGGGCGAAGTAGCTTCCCGGCAAAACCTTACTCTAAGCCAGTGACCACGGTAATAAATGGTGTGGGTAGTGTCTGAGTAAACATTTCGGTTAATTTCAACCGTGCGAAATCTGTCAAAAAACTTACCTAAGCTTGGCAGGAACGCCACTTTGCGCTTTCGACGACCATGAACCATGCCGTCCCCTTCATCTTCTTCCTCATCATCCTCTAGGTCGCCTGTAGTGCTGTAATTCATGCCATTGCGACCGACTGAGCGCGTGGTAATCTCAAACTCCCTGCTTCGGCCCCAAGCGGGTTGCTGACAAAGAGTTACGGCACATTCTGTAGGCGTGAAACTAGACCAACCTTAGAAAGCCAGTGCATTAACCTGGATCCAAAGGTCAGCAATCGACGGCAAGGAAAAGTTTAGGGCGAAGTCGTACCAGTCGTATGGGTAATCCTCTTGAGAGAAATGTGCAGTGAGGAAGAAAGCTACAATGCTGTTAAGCCTCTCGGCAAAACGGAGAACATGTCATAGAAAACCCACAATCCACAAAACCATTCCAGGCCGACATGGAGGCCCGTCGAGCGGTTTCTACTGTCCCGCCAATAACTACCAGTTTCTAGAAGAGCAAAGGAACGTCAGGATAGACATTCGTCGCTGCAATTCAGGACCTACAAGGGTGTCTTGGATAGCGCCTGTGTTCATGCCGAAAGGGGAGAGTATACTTTTTATGGCGTCCATGGCGGGCGAGTGGGGAAGACAAGTAAAAGGACAAGAAAGGAGAGGGGTCAACAAAAAATTATGCAGCGCCTTATATGGGTTTTGATGCAAGGGTGGGCCTCGTGCCGCATCGAAGATTGAGACAGGGTAAAGGCCTAAGAAGAACCGCGGGCTCAACGGACCCTTTCAATCTTCGTTCTCCCGATGACACCTCTGAACGTGCGATCGTCTAAGACTGCCGCATCTTGGGTCCAAGATTGGTAAGAAGCGCCCAGTACGTTTCACAACCGCGCTCTTCAGTCTATACGCTCTCTGAGTCCCTCGCCAGCCTAAGAGCTTCACCCGTTGCCTAATGTCCAATGCCTTTCGGCGCTAAGTACTTACGTTTTATCAGGCATGAACGGTGGCGCTAAATGTGGCATTCCATTTTCCTGGTTGCCCCAATAACTTGATTGGACCCTGAGCTACCAGATCACAGCAAATGACAACGTGAGTGAATGCCCTAAATAGCCGAGGAAGTCATTGCAAGTCAGTGACATCGAACAATTTGAGTCATAATGCATCAGGAAGTCACTTCAGCAGTCATTTATGGTGGTAGCCGTACCGTAACGGTAGTTCATCGCTGGACCAGGACGCCTCTTGATGCAAAGTAAAAGGGGATCTAATTATTGCCATCACGCCAGGCATATCACGGGTCATATGAAAAAACAAATACGAACCCCCATATACTTATGCCTGCGTGCGCACACACCGTCCTTGACACAGAACGGAAGATTTTAGGATGTCGTCCATGTTATTTTCATTACCCGCTGGAGAATAGGACCGGCGTAACCACACTGGTGTCGCGCGTTCCCAAAGTCGTAGACTCGAATTGACCCCAGTATCCCGCAGGCGAGGAACAGCCGAAGAGCCTCACCATTCTCCTGGTTATAGGCGATTGAAGCCGCAGATACTTACGGCAATTGGCAATGGGACCAAGCAACGCCACTGGCGGCTGGTTCGCACTGCTGCGAGTCTTGAACCGGCGTAAGCCTGTGAGTCTAGTGCATATTACAGGTAAAGGCCTTCAGCGACGTGTAGCCAGCAGCACCTCTTTAGGCAAATGAGCTGGAAGTAGCCTTGATTACAAGGCATCCCCACGCTTCCGTGTTAAAGAATTCCAGTCATTTTACGAACGACCACACAAACTTGGAATGATACCAAGCCTGAGTCCAATGCTTGATGCAATCGTTCTTTTTTTCACCATCCTGGGTAGGTAATGGGTCACTTGGGAATTGATCGAGAAAACGAAGGCACAGCAGGAGGTCGTGTAGAAAAAGGGCCGCAGTGATAAGAAGCCCCAGAACGGATATAACTTCCAGTGAGCCGTCCGATATTTGAAGTGCGGGGTAGCAGATCGCCTGGATACGCCTCGGAGAAACGGTGCACCAAAAATAACATGAAGAAATAAAACCTCAGCGTTTCGCAGCCTGGAATTTACTTGACCAATTTCCGATACTTGGTGTCGTTACATGCGGAAGTAGGCATTTTTGTGGACCGAGACCATGGCTCCCCAGCTCGATAGCATTCTTTCGGTGCGCATATAAGCAATAAATCCCCGAGTTGCATAAAGCTGTTGAACAAACCTCAGATGATCGACAATCGCTGCGTGATCGAGATTGAAATTCAAGATTGGCATCCATCTCCTTGCCCGATTACACAGATAGGCTGTGAGCGCGCAGGTCGAAATCAAAAACGCGTCAAAATCGGAGAGATAAACAGCATCTGACGAACCTTGAGAGAAATCGCGAGTCATAAATTACAATCGGCAAGCCCATTGTTGATGCGCACGCGAACGTATGACTGTCGGAACCGTGATGTTAGCAGTTAACCATCGATAACGCAAAAGTGGTTGGAATATTTGCGTTTGATTGGCGCCCGCCCGCGCCTCTAATAGCAAAAATTATTCAATATTGATCAAGAACCGACATATTGCAAATTCGACCTATAATGGAGAAGTATATAGCTCTACTTGCTTAGGGCGCACCCCAGAATGGAGAGTCAGAATGGAAGCCAAAAATTTTGGCTGAAAAAGGATAATGCACAGCTACCACTGCAAGAAGCGAACTTCGCAATACTACCATTCAAGTTTTCATCAGTGATGAAGATTTCAGGTCGACAAGTATACTGGGCGCATCCCCCTTCGCGCCGCGGAAGATGTAGCATGTATCAATAAATAAATCCCGAACCGTGAATGTGGTGCATTATAGGAACATGATATGGCCTATGTAATTTGCCTTCCGGAAAACAACCGATGAAAGCTGTTACTGAAGCCGAAGCCCTATATCATTGCAAAGTGAAAGCCTGCATGATTGAACTTCTTACAAAAATGACGAAGGGAAGATTAGTTCGGACCGTTGAAAGTGAGGGTGATGTTGATCCTGACGGCGGAGATGAAAATGGAGGGCACGGCTGCTATCATTATATGCTATTATCGTTGAGGAAGGCCTTTTGGAGGCCTTCATACTACTAGTACTGTAGTCACGGTCGCATTGTTAGGGACGTTTGATTCAAATGCCACTGGAAATATGAAGTGACAACGTAAATGACAAGAACGCACGGTAAACGAGGAAATTACTGGAGAATGAAAAGTCCTCATGACTTTGTAGCGAGTTGAGACGCGACAGATTCTCGTCCATGGATAGCAAGTATGAACCTATGCAGCCAAGGCAATAGTAGTCATCAGTGGCGTTGAAAAGGGAGGACTATCGGCCGGAGTCTTGTCCTTCAGTGCTGAGGACGTCACAATATAGTGACCCTGCAGAGAACGACAGAGAAAGTGTCAAATGGAATGGGCGACTCGGATGGGACAGGACCGTCGATAATTAGTGGAAGCCCCAGTAACGACCATAAGGCAGATCATCAAAGTACGTACGCTGATGGTCGAAGCCTCATAGAACCAAAAAAGTCGCCATGGTCAGAGATGCGGTGTTCGTCAAAATCAATCTGAATCGGGGAGGGCAGGTCAAATCCGACGAGAGGCTTGGCTGCCATTCATGACCGGGACAGTTTGTTCTGATTAATTACTGGACATGAACGTGGTTTAGGCAGGGGTTGAATGAAGTGTGGGAGCAGATCTTCCTTTTGTGAGTTATCTTCTACCGAGCGCAGCCATGATTGCTTGAAATGCATCTCACTTGCACAGTCTGAACACCCCAAGGTACCTTGATGCCCTTAGTATAGCTGCGGATCCAAACGCGAACGATGTCAGCATTACAATTAAGTAGATAAACATCTTGAACAAACTGCGCGAATGATGTGAATATCACGGTCACTGACTCGGAGAACAGGCTAGAACAGGCTTGTCAGATCAGTCTATAGGAATCCCAAGGCAAGGCGCCTGTCGGCTCGACAGTTCAATGAGAAGGAAAGATTGTTCCTGCTGTGCAGCGGCAGCTAGCCCAAGCCGGGAAAGTTGGCATATAGTCAAAGAAGGGTACTGAAGTCGCCGAGACCATTTTCGTTCAACATCAAGCCCGTTTACACTCGCATGTTTCTGTTTGTCATTGAGGAGGGGATAATTATGCGCAACGCGGGTTCATCGGGTAAGTAGCACCCAGGTTTTCCGACGTTTCCGGAGGAACGGGGAGGACTCGGAGCTTGAAGACACCATCCTGCTGGAAAGGCGCTTAGCAGGGCAGGGGAAGCGAGGATGTTTGAAGACAACGTACTGATAAATTTTCTTGTGCAAAAAAATTTCCAATTTGTATCCGGACCTTGAAGGGACCATCCAACAGGCAAGCCTCAAGGCTCCTCAAGGACGCCAGGGAAGGTCTCAATGGGGATAGTTTCCAAATGTTCGGGGGCGAGTGGGAGCAACTGGTATGTTTTAACACACATACAGGCTGATTGTGTGCATATACCGTTGGATAAGTAGGCGGTTCCGGCATATCCGAGATTTTGAGGTGTGCAGAAAACTCGAATGCCATCGAACGAATGTGTGCGTCTGCGTCAATCAAGATAGTTCCTCATTACTCAGTGGGAGGGAGTGAGAACGAAAGGTACGTTTTGGAACATCCGCTGTGTACGCTGTGGGGTACATAAGTGGGGGTGCCGCCATACCCGAGATTTTTAAGCAAGCGCCAATCGAAAAAAAAAATTGAGGGGCGAGCGCTGATTGGGTGCTGACCGGTGACCGGTGACCCCGGACACAATCCAGCCAAACAATGACATGAGAGAGCGCAGCATGAGATCAAATATCCATGAATGGGCCAGAGTTCAGGAAAAGGGCAGAGGAGGAATAGACATCGCCATCGGCACTGAGAAATACATGGCATGGACCTGCATTGAAAAATGGAATGTCCACTATTTGGCGAGAAACGAAATGCAACTATGCCGTTGAACGACGAAAAGGCGGGCCTGCTTCAGCAATGTTTGTGAGTGGGTTTCTGATGGACCGGAAGCGACCTCACAGCATCCTTGACGCCGATAAAGGTAGATTTCCCTACACCACTCTGCAACAACAAACGTACAGTCTCAGGACTTCAGATTCACAAACCGTTGATTGAGTGGGTTTCTGATGGACCCGGGAATTAGGAGGAAGCATCCATCAGCAAAAAATTGAGGCATGTACTGATGCTGGAGACGCCACGCAAACAAACAAGCGAACGTCGGACGTGGGACAGACCGCAAGGTGACCTTTGCCTGAGCGCTCGTGGATGAGGTAGATTTCAAACAAGAAAAAGCGTGGGCGAGATGTAGGCGTGTGATAGCTAGCCTGCTTGAGTACCCGCGGTTTGGGCTAGAGTTTAAAGTAGGAATCGTGCAAGCGAGATAAATGGATCGTCATAGGTTCGCCCAAAGATACATGGCGTAGTCTGCTCGAAAGAATCTGTTACTGAGAAGTTCACATTCAAGAGACGAAATCACATAACAATCAAGTAACCAGGTTGCACAAGCAAGGTATAAAAGGCCCCCAGAAGCTCCGCCATTTCTTGTCCGCAAAAAGTTGCCTCAAATCCGCGTTTGCAGCCTTAAATCTGCAAATTTGGACAAGGGTCTGCTTGTGATTCACGGTCCAAATGGAAGCTTCCTGTGAATTTGACGACATGAAAGTTCGGCCCCAGAAACAGAGAGTCACTTGCCAAAATCCGCACTTCTTCTCTTCGTCGCCAGCGGCCTGGTATAAAACATCGGTCTATCCGGAAACAACGTGAGCCTGTTCCGAAGCATAATAAATCAGCGATCCAGCAGGAAACGCAATCCAACACATCTAACTCTGCGTAAAAAAAAATGATACGTCATTGAAACGAAATGCAACCAAGAGAAAACCTGCCTGAGTAACGTTTCGAAACGCCTGCGTCGATTCAGGAGGATCTTATGGAGCACCAATTGGTGAAAAATCGAGGCAGGAGACACGCAACCAGGTTAAGGCATGGATATCGTTATAGGTTCGTCTAGAAATACATGACATGGTGTGACATGAGTCTGCTTAAAGAAAAACGCGTCAGCGCCTCGGCAAGGAAAGAAAAGCAGGAAAGAAAAGGCCTGCCTAAGGATCCCTTCTAATAGAAGCTTTAACCCGTGTCAACCCATTAATCTCGCCTCAACCCATCAATCCCTCCTCGACAACAGCCCCCCCATCTCCATCTCATCCACCTCCACATCCTCCGGATCAGGCCGCACATTAACCACACTCAACCCCTCCCTCATCTCCCTCTTCACGCACAGCTGCTCAGCCACCACCACCATCACCGCCGACCCGCCAAACAAGACGAGCCAAAAAAAGAAAGAGGTGGGTAGCGTGGCGGAGTAGTACGTCGTTAGTACTAGGTGGTTGAATACCAGTGTCAGTGCGAAGTCGAGGATGAGGCGGGGGCGCCGGATTAGGGTGTATAGGTAGTATATGCTGTTTCTCGTTTCGTGAGTGGGTGGAGGGAGGCAGGGGGGAAAGACGTACTCGGCAGAACAAGCAACCAACCAACACCCAGCGATGATCCACCCCCTCATAGGGTCCGTCCGCCCATCCCACCGATCTTCTTCCCACCCATACCCGACTTTCTTACCACCGCTCCAGGCCCATTGGGTGTATGACGTCCAGCGTTCCCCGCCGTATGTTCCTCGTACAGTGGGTCGGCCTGCCATTTCTCGCCAGTCCATTATCATGCCTGTGTGTTGAGTTGGTAGAAAGAAGGAAGGAAGGAGAGGAGTAGAGACTGACCGACGTTAGCAGGGCCACCTTCGTAGTTTAGTGATGTTGGGTCTGCGAATAGGCTTAGGAGGGGAGGGATTATGATGGATAGTGTTAGGTAGTGTAACGTTTGCATTGATAGAATCTAGTCGTTGTTTAGTGTCTGATATTTTCTGTAAAACGAAGCCTACCTGAGATATAAGAAGAACAGGATCCCAATTCGTTTGGGGTGCCATTAGGAAGAGGTGAACCTCTAACTAGGGTTAGGTTCAGCCTCTCACCATCACCTACCCATGCCTATACCCACTGATGACTCGGACGCAGACCACACTCAACCTGGGCCATCCACACACCCACGCGCGCCCAACGAAACGCACGTTGACCCTCTAATAGTGAGACCAACAGTCTACTACGGCGAAGGAGCCTTCGACCCTCCCAGCTCAGACGACGAGGAAGAGTCACTATTAGGCTCAGGCTCTGATAAAGATGTCCCGGGGAGTCCTGGGATGGCAGAGATGGGCGGCCACACCCCCGGACGGCGTGGTGCGAGTGCAGAACGACATCATGTAAGTACGGTGTGTTGCGGCTATGCTTGACTAAACTGATGGTGATGACCCAAGCACAAGTCCAATTCCCTGCGCAAGCTCATCATCGCGCTCGTCGTGCTCATTGGGCTGGCTGCTGCCATCGGCATCATCGGTGCGTTCACTTACGTGGGCGCATCGTACCGTCGTGTTGTTGGAGCAAGGAAAATTACTATGGACCATATTTTCAATGGGACCTTTGGTTCGCAGTGGCATCATCTTAACTGGGTTCCGGAAGGTTTTGCTTTTCGTTTCCCCATGTTCCGCTTGCTGAGACGCATTTGGTTGGTATAGCTGGTGATGGTGTTTACTCCGAGTCAGCAGGGGGATATATTAGACTGGTCGACTTGAAGACTGGCATTACGAAGAATCTAGTAGCCTTCCGCGATGTGAAAGATGTACGTGCCCCACCCACATATCTTACAACGTTACTCATCTCTTACAGGAAAACGGAAACGAGCTGTACATGGGCGACTGGAAAGTCTCACCCGACATGAAATACATCCTCATCAAAGTCGACTACCGTAAAGTAAGTTACTCCCATTCCGCCTGCTTCCCCAACTTAACTGACAACATTCGAAGCAATGGCGCTGGTCAAGTTTCGGTAACTACTACGTGCACAACATCGCAGCCAAAACCACCCACCCCATCATCCCCCCCACTCACCCCTCCCGAACGGCCTTTGCAACATGGTCACCCACAGGAGAAGCCATAGCCTACGTAGCAGACAACGACCTCTACATCCTCCCATCCGCATCGTAAGTCCTCTCCTCCTCTCCTCCTCACTGAACTCAACAAACAACACAGACCCACCACCAAACCCATCCGCATAACATCAACAGGCAACGCCTCCCTCTTCCACGGCGTCCCCGACTGGGTATACGAAGAAGAAATCTTCTCATCCGACTCTTCCCTCTGGTGGTCTCCCACCTCTTCCAAACTCGCATTCCTATCATTCGACGAGACGCTCGTTGAGGAATTCACGTTTCCTATATATAACCCTACGGAAGACGCGAATGCGGTTGTGCCGTATACGAAGGACGTGGTTATGAAGTATCCCAAGCCGGGGTATCGTAACCCGCTTGTTTCGGTACATGTGTTTGATTTGGGACGGTACCTTGAGAGGGTTGCTGATCTCGGTGGCGAGGACGTTCCAGCGGAAGAAGAAACACTTACGTTGGATTGGGATGGACGAAGGCCGGTGGAGGATAGTGTCGTGTTGGAAGTTGCGTGGGTTGGTAATGGGAGTTTGGTGCTCAAGGAGGTTAACAGGAATGCGGACGATGGGAATGTGTTGGTTTTTGATTTGGATGATGTTGATGCGTTTGTAAGGTCGAGAGGGAGGGTTGTGAGGAGGTTGGGGAGGGAGGGGGAGGAGGGGGATGATGGGTGGATTGATAATGTGCGTTACCCCTTTCTTCTTCCTCTTTTCTTTCAGAGTGTGCATATACAATGATGCTGATGGTGGTGTAGGAACAAACGATATACCCGCTCTCCTCCTTAGACCTAGACGGAGACGCCTACCTCGACATCGTGCCCACCAAAGAAGGGTACAACCACATCGCCCTGTTCAGCCCTGCCACCTCTAGCACCCCCAAGTTCCTCACTTCGGGAAACTGGGAAGTGACGGGTGGTATTCAGTCTGTAGATCAGAAGCGGGGATTGGTGTACGTTCCCCTCCTCCTCTTCCTCCTCCTCCCTTTCTATCCCTTGCTAACGATAACAAAACAAAAGGTATTTCCTCGCTGCGAACCCATCTTCGATCGAACGGCAGCTTTACTCCGTTCCTATACCCTCCTTGTCTACCGAAGATGAAAAAGACCAGGAAAAAGTAGAGCCCACATCAATGACAGACGCATCCAAGCCATCATTCTACGCCGTGTCGTTCTCGCCCCAAGCGGGGTTTTATATCCTCAGTTATCAAGGGCCGGGGATACCCTGGCAGAGGGTTATGCAGGTTGATAATCCCGGTACGCCTCCTTCTTTCCCCCGTTAGGAAAAAGTAACAAACTGGTGGATGGTGGGTTGTAGGGTTTGACCATGTTCTAACAATGAACGAAAGACTTCTAAACCATACGTTGGAATATGAAGCTGCTACGGTTACGCATTCGACGTTTTTGAGTGATGGGTTTGGTGTGTCTTTTTCTTTTTTTTCTTACTTACTTTTGTGGTGGTGGGTACTGAGAAAGAGGACGTGGTAGAGTTGAACGTGAAGGAAATACGGCCTCCCAAGATGGACGATTCGGGGCGGGTGAAGTATCCTGTTTTGTTCCGTGTGTGCGTTGCCTTCTCCTCCTTCTCTCCTTTTTTTTTCTTCTCTTCCTCTCTTCCTTCTCTCCTCACCTGAACTTTCTAATAGGTACGGCGGTCCCCACTCGCAAACCGTCGACCTCCGCTTCAGCCGAGACTGGCACGAATACCTCGCCTGTGGGTTGGAGTACATTGTCGTTGTGGTGGATGGGCGTGGGACGGGGTATAAAGGACGCAAGTTGAGGAATCCTGTCAAAGGGAATTTGGGGTATTGGGAGACTGTTGATCAGGTTAATTCTGCTAGGTGAGGTTTCTTTTTTGGTTGGGGGGGGGACGGGGGGAGGGGGGAGAGATGGGGGTGGATGACCAATGGGAACCGGCTACATGGTGGGGTTTCGCCCCATGTCTGACTTGTTTCATTATCCATCCCTTTAATCACGCCTCCTGCTGACAACGCTTATTGTTTTTACTCAGAGCCTGGGCAAAGAAGGAATACGTAGATCCGAAGCGGATAGGTATCTGGGGCTGGGTGAGTCTCGTCTTTCTTAAATTACTATTGAATGCTATCTCTTTCGCCGATGATCGCGATGCTCATTGGTTTCTTTCTCTCTTTCACCGATGATCGCGATGGCTGACTTTTGATGGCGCAGTCGTATGGGGGCTTCATGAGCTCGAAAGTCGTCGAGGCCAATGCCGGGATTCATAGCCTTGCCATGGCGGTTGCAGTACGCCTCTTTCGGTCCAGACGCCTCCAGAATCATGTACTGATGATGATCCCTTCTCCTTCCGTTTTAGCCTGTGACCAGCTGGCGTCTGTACGGTAAGCCGCGAGGGAGAGGAGATAAAAAAGACACAAGCTTATCCGCCCCTTGCTCTAGATTCAATTTATACGGAGCGGTATATGAATCTTCCCGAGCTCAACCCGGGTGGATACGTGAACGCGTCGATATCGAATGTGACGGGGTTCCACAAGGTGGATTACCTCCTTGCGCATGGGAGTGGCGATGACAATGTTCATTATGCAAACTCGGCACATTTGCTGGATATGTTTACAAAGGCCCAGGTCCGGAGATTTAGGTTTAGGATGTTCACTGATAGGTCAGTTGTGTGGGTTCGCTATGATGACGAGTGTGTGGATGCTGACGATGGTATCTAGTGACCATAGTATTAGTCGACGTGGGGCACAGAGGGAGATATATGAGTATCTGACAGGATTTTTGGTAGAGAAATGGGGCAAAGGTGGTCGTCGTCGTCGGGTATAATAATCGTATAAGACACATGCCGGATTGCGGCGGCCATGGCTATGCATTAAAAAAAAAAAAAAGAAAAGGTCTAGAACTCGTGCCGAGGTGAACCAGCTTGTGGTGGATATAAACAAATTTAGGTTGTTCTGGCCTTTTATGTCAGGGTCCAGTCCAGAATTTGGGCGATGAGAGGAACGACAAACGGCAAAAGGGCTATATAATTCACGGACCTACATCGTTCTCCTCCCCATAACCCACACCATGCCCGTCTCCGTCACTTTCCCCGCCCCCATCGCCATCGAGCACACACCCCCGCCGACGAAACCTCAGAGTGTCGTAAAATGGCAACGGCCCAGAGGTTTATGGAAGGCCCGTGGGACCGGCCCTCGCCGCGATAAGCAAGACCAACACTCATCAGATACCACTGACGACGATATTGACGACGACGAGTACCCCCCATTCCACGTACTCGAAGCCGTCGAACATAGTTGTTGTCGTCGTATAACCACCAGATTTCGCTCACGAAAACGACATCGCAGTGAGACGCTCTCCACTAACTCATCGGACGACGAGGAGGAGATTAGATATTGGGATTATTCACGACGGTGCGATAGTCCGCATCCGGAACGATTAAACAAGTGGGCTGCGCGGTCGAAAGTTATGGATGTTTCCAGTATAGCGAGGGGTCCTAGCCCGGTTGTTGTTCAGGAGGAGGGGGAGTATACGATTGAAGATTGGAGGGATCTCAAGGAACTTTTTGCAAAAGCTGCAGCGCAGTATGAAGGTAACCTTCTGTTCAACTTGATCTACGCAATATCTGATATGGTGGTTTATCAGGGGATGACCCAGCAGAGACGCTGTTGCTGTTACGAGCTGTGATACACGAATGTCACCGATTTCTTCGCCACCACCGCGACCCCTCTCTTCTTTTCTCACCCCCGCTCCCTGAGCCCGCCCCGGTCCCTGAGCGAAACTGGTTCCACGATGAGCAACCACGATATATGTCCTCTGAACGGCCCAAGCGAAAACCCTCAACCCCACCACCAGTAGAAAAAAAGTGGTATGTCCCCTTTTTCCTTTCTTTCTCATTACATCACTAACACCCTCATTTCTTTCAGCAAATGCGTCGACCTCGTAACAGCATTCCACACCATCCTCGGCACAGTCCTCTTCTTCTTCGGAAACATCATCGCGCAAGATCCAACATTAGCGCTCGAAGGCGAGCCAACAACCGCAGTACCCTACTGGCTCGCAGCCTTCGACGCCTTTGAAACAGGCGAAAACTCGCCAACACGCGTCAACGGCAAAGGCTGCACATCCGCGCCAGAGGACTGGCGCATGGCCATCATGTGGGGACGCACACTCGTCGCACTCGCCGACGACCTCCTTGCCCGCCAGGCAAAATTAAAAGAAGATAACCCCAACGCACCCCTTGACCCGTTCATCGCTTCTTATCTGGCTGATAGTCCTAAATGGCCAGAGGCGTCCCCGTTTGGAGCGATTAATCGTTCGAGGCCGGTGACGACCCGTCGACTGTCCATATCCACCACCACACCCAACGAGTTACTCGTGTTGGCGATGGACCAGTTCTCACGTGGGATATTCCACATGCCGCACCCTAACCACTTACCTCCCGCCTCATCATCAAGAACAGCAGCACCCAGCCCACCATCCGCAGTCAAACGACCCCCCGACTCTTTCTCCCGCGCAAAAGAGCTATTCACCATCGGCTCCGAGGTTCTCCTCATCTCTGAAAAGCTGTTGGAGCCATCGGAGAGACAGACGTGGGGCGCTTGGTCGGATAGTATATTCAGCCAGATGAAGATGGAAGCTGATATGGAGGTATGGCGGGCACCCATCGCACGTGCGCGTGGGAGGTGTTGTTTGATCGTTGGCGCTGCACGCGCGGAAGAGCTCGAGGGTGCTCTGGAGTCTGGGGATATGGATGTGCTCAATACGGAGGATGCGGAGGACGCACGGGATACGTTGGGGTGTGCTATTGGGTATTTGGAGAAGGCACGGGAGTTGGGTGTGGGTGGGGATGAGGAGGAGGAGGATCGAGAGGAGTTGAGGAGTTTGCTTGTTGAAGCTTTGGTGACGCTTGCGAATTTGACGGGGGATGTGGGGAGGCGGGAGGAGCTTTATGCGAGGGCGCAGATGGAGGGTGGGGAGGAGTTTGAGTTGGAGGGGATGATGGATGAGACGGAGTGAGCGTCCCCCTCGTTGTTCGGTTGCTTGCTTGCTATGATCTTTTGCTTTCTTGGTTTTCATTTTATCGTTTGTGTCATCATCTCAACCTCATCATCTTGCATCGTCTCTTCATCATCTAGCACGTATATACAACGCATCTCTTTTGTATTCGACGTGCACTCATCATCGCACCCATTGTATGTACACATACACGTAGTACTAATCTATACCTCTCCTCCAGTATCAAATTCTGGGCACTGTCGAAATATCTGCTTGACAATTATGTAATGCCAAAGCCACGCTTAGGAATGCGAATGAAGAGACCAAGGAATTGTCTGATACTTTCATCGATTCCTTTACTCACTTCGATTGTTGTTTGTGCCATCTCAACCTCATTCATCATCTTGCATCCTCTCCCATCATCTAGCACGTATATACTACGCATCTCTTTGTATTTGACGTGCGCTCATCATCACGCGCGTCCATGTATGTACACATACACGTAGTACTCGATAATTTATACCTCCCCGGTCTCGATTTTTGGGCGTCAACCCCATTACTCACGTAACGTGTCTACAAGAAGAAATTCAAAATTCGAAGATATCCCAACTCGGATTTTTTGCCAACGGATCAATTTCATCATCTACTACACTCTAGACTCTTGAAAGTGAACCGCCTTGAACCTCTCAAATTTTACAACTTATCGCACAAGGTCCGGAATGTCGAGCGAATGCTGTTGTCAAAGGGCGTGTGCCAGGCAACTTGTATTTTATGAACAGAAGAAATGAGAAATTGCGTTTCCATAACGAGATCAGCGCTTGCAAGGGCGGCCGCCCAAGGCACATATGACACATGAGGGAGCCGATTTGATGCCAAGTACCCTGCGCAAGTAATAATCAAATGACACACCAAACCTTGACCAAACCCAGGGGAGTCGTAGACACTGGACAATGTGTGTGTATTTCCAGCCACTCGAGTATAACTCGCAGCCTAAGTCAAGCCTAAGTACCTGGTCTGTTTATACATAAATAATTCCGATGAGCAGCGTAAAGTCCGTTCCATGTTACATGGGGCCAAGTGCACATTTGCGGGGAAGCCTCGAGGTCTGGTGAGTTGACCAAAGGGCGACAGACAGACGAGCCACGAGCCAGTATATCCGACAAGTCTCCTGGTTCACCCCGTTCGTTTGTTTCGCGAGTCGGCATCCGTTACCCTATCATCCATCATTAAATTTGGGTGGGACGTTCCTAGGTAGTCGTGGTATGTACATAACCCGTGAGCCGTGGTCTGGACCTCTTTGTCCGACAGCGGGCGAAGGTGGAAAGGCTGTGTGGATGGTGTACGAATGAGGGTTAGTTGGTTATGAATAGATGGCTGATACGGCCAGTGAGCGGTGGTGAAAAGGAAAACAAGGATTGCGATCCTCTATTATTGCGAGCGACGGGACCGATAGTAAATTCTATATTTCTCGTTGTTGGTCGATAGTTCTATAGGTATAGCAAATTCGGTAGGTGCAGGGAATCCGACGCCATAGTTTGTAAATTTAGATACTCTCATGAGAGAGCGTGAACGACGGCCTCAAACGTGGCAAAGGTGACCATGTTAACTGGTATAGCCCTATCGAGAAGTGATGGTCAGCAACACTCTATTAAGTCTTGACTAAGTCAGTGGGATCTCAACGCGGTCCGCCAGCCGAAGTGTCGGCGCATCTCCCTGACCAAAAGGCGAGCGCAGCGAAGAAGCAACGATGAAGACTCACCGAATAAGGGTAGGAGCCAAACCACGAAAAAACACATTAATGCCTTCTGTATGGTAAGAGTGAATTATTGTTGACATTGTTGTTCGGTACGGATTATATTCTGTAGCTCTGGATCCTGATCTGTCAAGTAACGGGGCACCCGGAGAAAAAGAAGTCTGGGAAGGTATGGGCGTTGCCGCTGGTACTGAAAGTGCGGCGGTGCTGCCTTGAACACGAGTTTTCACGACATCGAATGGGAAAGTGACCACCCAGCCGGCCGCAGACGGACGTGATATCAGTAATACTGATGGCGTAAGACAAAAAAAGAGCATACCAATTCCTGCAACCCCTCCGGCCAGCAGAAGGGAGGGCCACGATAGTTTAGTCATGTCAGGTTCTACCTGAGCCATTATAAGCGAAGAGTCCAGAGGCGTCACCGCTGGGGTTGAAAGGTAGCGGCACGTAGCTTCGTACTGATGATAAGAATAGATGGGCGTCACATTCCGGAAGGGCTGGAGATACTTACCGCTGCAAAATAGGCACCGTATCCGATGTCCCTCAGGGCCGTTGCGGTGATACCTCGATACAAGCCCTTTATGCCACTCTCTCTCAAAACCTGCAACGCAACTTGCCGAGTAGTTGTCTCGGTCAGAAGGGATTGTTGACGGATTTTTATGAGTTCCGTCGGTGTTGTGATAATACTGGGTGAGATTAGATCAGAATCTCTACAAGGTAAAAGTCTGAACGACGTACGAAGATATGATGCCGCTTCCCGCTCCAGCAAGCGCGATCTGTGTTATCGAGGGCGTGCTTGAGGAATCCTCAAGCTGTAACTTCAAAAGGAAACGATAGGAAGCGAACACGAGACCATTCATCAACGCCACGGTCGCCTATAGATGGACGCGTCAATTTACGAGCGTGAATCACCGCACGAGGACGCACCAAGGGCGACGTTATTCCCTTGTACAACCCAATAAACCGCTCCTCGCGAATAATAGTAGCAATGGCTTGGAAGGTCGACGTATACTTACTCGCAATCGCTGGGCTCTGAAACCGGACTTTCACTGTGATGGTACAAAAGTATCAGCCAAGCGGTTCAGCCGCCTAGAGACGATTTTCGCCTCCCCTGTATCAAAAGGGAACCCGACTATCAAGCTCGCCACTCCCTACTCAGGAATTGAGAGCGTGGTCAAAGAGATGTAAGTCGATGACGTACTGCGACTGTCCCCGCAACAAAGTCAATCGTTGGATTAAGTTCGACTGCGTTTGTTGGTTAGACAGAGGCTCGCTTGTATGTATTCCATGGTATACCTTGACCATCGCCTTTGGACATATCGCGCTATATCGCAACAGTGGTAGCATCAAGAACAACATTTGATTTTCGCAAGTATGTATTTGTTATATCCAAACAAGTCGACACCGCTTCTTGACCGCTTCATTCAGCTGCTGGCCGAATACCGGTGCGAAGGTAGTTCAACGGCGTCTGAACGGATACAAATTTTCGTGAAGGTGGTCTTACGCCGCTGAGCCCTACAAAAAAATTAGAGGGGGTTTCAGTCACGTGCGCACGTTGAGAACTTCACTTCTCTTCCGCCAAATACGACAATCCAACCATCTTTCTTCCGTACTTATCACTACTATGGGTACATCGAACGCTGGCAATGATGATCGACAACTTGAAGAATGCTACAGCAAACCAATCTCAGCGTGTTGTTCCTCCCTCCCTGAGAGGATAGCAAAAGTCCCCCCCACGGCAAATCGTTGTATGATTGAGAATTCAGTGATGAACCTGTTGAGTTCGTTCACCTAATTCCGCCAACGGGGATACCCAGCGCTGTGAGTCGTTCCGTTTTATCACTATGCGAAATATGCACATTGATGACTTCCAGCACTTTGACTACTTGGAGTATTCATGGAAGAAAAAACCTGGGACGTTGAATCTACACACACGCTACAACTCTATGCTTCGTACGCCGCTCATTGATTCAATTTTCAATTGTTGATACGGGTTACTTTATCAACAGTTGGTACCAAATTTCACGATCTATTCAACCAGGAAAAATGGATTCTCCTTCCCGAACCACATATACTAGCTCTGTACCTCGATGGTAGGTGCGATCCAATGTCCGTTCCACCAGCAACATCGGTACGTCTCGTTTACTCAATCCTGGAATCCAAAGCTATCCATCAAGCTTGAGCTTGTTCTGCAGGAATCGTGTTATAGATACACTATCCTCCCGCTGAGCGACATGGCTTCAGTCCCTATCAGGCACCACACTCTAAATGACGTGGGTGATGCAACAGTGCAAACACACATGTATCTATACCCGAACCTTGGTTTTATAACTTCCCATCTACACCCTCATTATGTTATCTTCAACTCAGCAAGAACGGTTATGAAATCTATGGTGTACCGAGAACATTATCCGGGCTCAGACTACGAGATCCTTTTTGACCACATGATTATCTGCTACGGGTCTTAGACCGTCAGAATCGCCAACCTCAAAATGAATGGCAAATTTCGCCCTTCTCACCACTCTTATGACGACAGCGATTCGGAGAGTGACTCCCCCGAGACCAAGCCACCAAGTACCCCTCGATGGAGAGAATCAACACTTCTACATTCGTCTGTGGGCCAACAAAAGAAGGTGTCGATTGAGGAGTGGCGGAATGGTGTGATGGAAGGGGACAATGAGATAAAGAAAATTCAGGTAACAGATGCGCTAGAGCGGGAGGACCAGGGAGGTCGAACCTCTGGTTTTTGAGCGCCCTCACTAATTTCAATATTTAACTGACGCCGTTTAAGTTACAATAACATTGTGAAAGCTGCACCCTACAGTGAATTGCGGCTGGACATCAGATTTTGGTTTTGCAGGCACATTCTGCCTCGACTTCCGAGTCCACGGTCTTAGTGAAGGGATTTTGCAACACTCACCAAGTTGCCTCGATTCACTGGGAGAGCGCGCGGCGCATTTTGGTGAGATACTGAAGTTTAGGCCTCTTCTGGCTTGATACTTGCAACGGATTTTTTCCAACTACTTTTGCTCGATTCTGCTGGCACTCCGAGTCAATTCAAGGGGTACGCAGAAAAAAATCCCCGTACACGGGGTTGTTTTATTATGATAAGGACTCATAGACCCACCCCCCCTACCCCAGCCTTCCTAAAAAGGAAATAAATCACGTGTTTACAAATTAATTTCCATGAAATTATGAGCTGCACTTTCAGTATGTTGTGTCCTGGTTGTGTCCAGTTCTTCTCACCGGCAAAGCTGAGTCCTACAGAAATTTTGCACTCCTGGCACCAATGAGTGCTTGACACATTGTGCTTGGTAGGTCCCTATTGATTGTTTGTGGGCCATCTCTCTGAATGTACAGTGGCATACCTTTAGGCCTTTATGCACCTTTGGCATATTGGATGGGGACTCTACAGAGAGGATTATCGTTTCAATGAGCTTTTGCGAATTTATACAAAAACATTGACTCACTGTGTGTGATGACGCTGCCTAGCATGACACCATTCAGGCGGCTGCGCTAACATATAGCCGTCACATATATCAGTCACTATGTCACGCTCAGTAAAAACGAAAGTTGGGTGTTGGTCATATAGTAGTCACACCACTGCATGAAATTGTACAACATGACTAAAAGCAGTGAATTTTACAAAATTTTGACTTTAAGTCGACTTCACCAAGTCGTGTGGTTTCCTTGCCTGATGCCAAATATATGCATGATACAGTCATTTGGTAGTCTTTACTTAGTCTAGTTGCCCTCACCTGAAGGTCTATGACCAGTCCAAGACCAGTCATGTAGTCACTGCTTCATAGTCCATGAATTGACACAACTTGGTGAAGTCGAGTTGTAGTCAAAATTTTGTAAAATTCACTGCTTTTAGTCATGTCATACAATTTTGTGCAGTGGTGTGACTACTATATGACCAACACCTGACTTTCGTTTTTACTGAGTGTCACGTACCAAACATAGTAGCCAGACATGACAATGGCTTGTAATGAACAGGCCAGCCAGTCCCGGCCAGACTTTTCAAAACATCCCTTTACCAATGGACCAGCCGGATGCATACAAATGGCTTGCGGGCACGGCATCTCTTGCCGCGGCAGCTACCTACAGCAGCCTTCTGGGTGTCCCGTCGGCATCACACCATAGTTCCCCAATCTTTACTAGAACAACTGTAATACTGTTACCTGCTTTGATGTTGTACTGTTTGCTTCTATCAGTAGTAGCTAATTGTAAACCTCTGCCCTAAGCTACTTGCGCTACCACACAGCTGCTGGTCAGCAAAGCATGCTGTATATACCCCAACCTGCTCTAATGGTAAATTACCTGTGTCCATAATATTAATCAATGGCATCTATTGAAATTGAATATGTCAACTCTGGTTAAGCATTTGATTGACTCCAATGGGGCGGTTATTTCAACTCCCGCAGGGCATTTGATTCACTCCAGCAGAGAATTTACAGTTGAGTATGTCAACCACCATGGGCATTTAAATTTGACTATTTTGACTCCATGAAGAATTTGATTGACTTGAGGGGTTATTATGTTTCATTGTAAATGCATTGCCAGAGTTGACATACTCAATTTCAAATGCCCTGGAGGAGTGAACCCAATGCCCCATGGGAGTCAACATATTTGATTTAAAATACCCTGTCAGAGTAAATAAAATGCCCTGGAGGAGTAAACTACATGCGCCGTGGGGGTCAACATATTTGACTCTAAATTTCATGACAGAGTGAATAAAATGCCCTGGAGGAGTGCCCTGTGAGAGAACATATTTAATTTTATATGCCCTGACAGCATGAATAAAATGCCCTGTCGGAGTGAATTAAATGGCCGCGGGGTCAACATATTTGATTTTAAATTCGCTGATGGGGTCAATAAAATGCCCTGTCGGAGTGAATAAACTGCCCCATGGGAGTTAACATATTTAATTTTAAAAGCCCCAACAGCGTAAATAAAATGCTCCGTCGGGGTGAATTAAATCGCCGCGGGGTCAAAATATTTGATTTTAAATTCGCCGATGGGGTCAATAAAATGCTCCGTTGGAGTGAATAAACTGCCCTGCAGAAGTTAACATATTTAATTTTAAATGCCTCAATGGAGTGAATTAAATACCCCATGAAAGTCAATCAACTGTCTCCCACCCAATTCAAATTTTATATTCCCCATCGGAGTGTATTGAATGCTTTGCAGGAGTCAACATATTTAATTTTACATGCCCTGACAGAGTCAATGAAATGCCCCGCCAGAGTTGTGGGGGAAAAAAATGAGCTGTACTGTTATAGCTTCTCAATACATCTTTTATAACTGTTGTAAAATAGGTTCAAGTTTACTTTGGAAAAGAATTTTGGCGCATGGTGGAGAATGAGGTTGAATGCATGAAATATCTCGCAACATGATATTGTTGACTTTTCTGTATACTTTGCTACCAAATCTCAACATCTGAGCCTTTCTTATACATAGTTAACATATGGCAGAATATATATCCCCTGCTCCAAAGCAGTTTTCTGATGGTTTGGGGGAGCTGGAGCTTGAAAGGGTGAAAATATGACTCTAAACATGAAACCACATTCTTTCTTATTTCCTTTCACTATCTAAATCTTGTTGAAATGCTCCCATACTTTCCCCAAATATAGCCTACATACTTTAGAATCAATTCAGATAGGTGGGGGAAGCAGTTGTGAGGGAAGAAAAAAAAATATAACTTGATGTATGCAAAATGGCATGTTGTGCAACTGGTTTGTATAAAGATTCATGCACCAAATAGCTCTTTCTGAGGTCTGTTCACAAAAACTTCTTCAATCACTGAGAAAACTATTCCAAATGATTCTATTCCTTTCTGGGATCCCCCCAATGTCTTTGTTTTGTTGGCACATTGCATCACCTATGAGCGCGGCACAGTGCGTAGTTTCAGATGGTGTGTGAATAATGTGCTCCTTCCATATTAGCACCTTAAACAAAGGATGATCGGGCAGTTAAGCGAAGTCTTTGACAGATTCTAGGACAAATTAATCATTTTTGCACCTGTTATATAATTAAAACAGACCTATGGGAATTTTTTTATTTTGATAGTGTGTTTGCCTATTGTGCGAAGGCGATGTCCAAATGTAAAAAAATTGTTGTTACTATTTTAAAAATGTGTTGTAAGGTACATCCAGAGGACAAAAGGCTGTTAAGAATTAAAATTTGTCAATGGAATGGATTTCAGGAACAATTCAGTTTGTCTCTTCGGCATGAGGCAAAACTTTAATTTTTAACAAAAGCTTTGCCTAGGGAACAGAGTTGTGGACAAATTTAAACAATAAGCATATTAATTGTTTTTATTGTGTCAACCCCCTTGAACAATTGGCAAATATACTGTCAAAATAAAAATTGTTGCATTTATTTGACCTAATTACATACAAGGTGCAAAAATGATAAATTTGTCAGGGAATCTGTCCAATGCTTCGCTTCACTGCCCGATTGTCCCTTGTTTGAGGTGTAGGTTGCCGCTGGCCCATATTTGGTAAGGCAGGCTGCCAGAGTTGTTCTACTTAAATGGTGCACACCTCAACTATCTGACCTCCAATTCAGTGGATCTTTCTTTTGTATTATGAGGATTTGTCATGGCTACTAGCAGGACCTTTCATCAATATTGTGCGTTGATTTCTTGACAATATATTTCTTGTTTCTGCAAATCACATATTCCAAGCCATTGCATGTTTCAGTTCATATGGATGGATGATCTGGGCACCAGCTTAAAAATGCTGTAGTGGATTGACTCCTCTATCTTGAATAAATGCTTCGCCAGAGCTGACATATTGAATTTTGAATGCCCCGTCGGAGTCAATCAAATGCCCTGCAGGAGTCAACATTTTGAATTCTCAATTCCCTGTCAGTGTCAATCAAATGCTCTGCCACAGTCAATAAAGTGCTCTGCTAACTTGACGTATTCAAGATCATGCCACAGATGACCATATTGTGGAGGTCATGTTTTCAATTCCAATGTGTAAGGCTGTATTAGATAATACAGCTGTCTACACTACCTTATATATGCACCGGTAGGTGAAAGAGTAATCTTTCACTTATACGACCTTTTGGTGTAGTGGTTGCATGAAAGATTACGGCTTGTCAGCAGGTTGGCGGTTCAAACCGAGCGGGTGGCAACATTACATTGCCAGCAGGTTAACCTCACCAACTGTAGTCGTAAGTGACAAGTTGCAGGGTGTGATCCCCTGGGGTCACCTATATGGTAACTCCCCACAACAACTAGATATCGGAAGGTCCCGGTTGATGTTATAGAGTGGGGGAGGGTGTAAGGCTGTATTAGATAATACAGCTGTCTACACTACCTTATATATGCACCGGTAGGTGAAAGAGTAATCTTTCACTTATACGACCTTTTGGTGTAGTGGTTGCATTGCGGTGCATATGGCCATCTTACACAATGTCAAACACCCTGATGGGGCCATTGCCGACAGTGCCTTCAATCTCAACCTCAAACACCCCGATGGCAACATCCTCTGCAGTGCTTTCAATTTTAATGACAAACACCCCAATGGAGACATCCCCACGGCACCTTCAATTTCAATGTCAAACACCCCGATGGAGACATCCCCCACAGCGCCTTCAATCTCAACCTCAAACACCCCGATGGCAACATCCTCCGTGGCGCTTTCAATCTCAACCTCAAACACCCTGACGGTGACATCCCCTGCGGCACCTTCAATTTCAATGTCAAACACCCCGACAGAGACATCCCCCGTGGCACCTTCAACCTCAACCTCAAACACCCCGATGGCAACATCCTCCGCAGTGCTTTCAATTTTAATGACAAACACCCTGACAGAGACATCCCCCACGGCACCTTCAATTTCAATGTCAAACACCCTGACGGCGACATCCTCTGCGGCGCTTTCAATCTCAACCTCAAACACCCTGACAGTGACATCCCCCGTGGCACCTTCAATTTCAATGTCAAACACCCCGACGGAAACATGCCTTCAATCTCAATGTCAAACACCCTGACAGAGACATCCCCAACAGAACCATCAATTCCAGTTTGACACCCCAATGGAGCCACAAATGAGTAGACAAGGTGTGAGTAGCTAAATGAAAAGCTTTCATTTCTTAACTACAAGGTGAGTGTTTCCCTGTTGGGACAAAATTCAGTTTTTGGTTGATATGGAGACTATCTTGCAGGAGTTGGATGAGATAAAGATTAAGATACATTATGCTACAGATCTAGATGGATGTAAGTAAGGGGAGAGAGGCCCCAGTTAAATTTTTTTGTAGTTCCATCAGGATGGGCTGAGAGCCCGTCAGGACGTGGTCAGAGCCCATCAGTTGAAAAAGTGGTTCCACTGCAGGAGCGTAAACCCTGCCCCCCTTCCCACCCCATATGCTGGCAATCATCACCGGTGCATACCCCTTGAGTCAAATAGTACTATGGCTTCCAAAAAGCTGTCGGATGCTGGACTTTTCTTGATTCAATGTGTTCTCATTACATTGCAATACTAGATTTGTACTTGTATTCAGTTAGATAGCTCTAAGTATGGCTGGGTTGAAATTATAGCCCAGCGTAAAGCCTTTGTCGTCAACCAGCTTCAAAGCCACGATGATTTACTTATGTAATGTGGAAGTTCCTCCACTGGCACCAATGCAACAGTGCCCTGTTCATCCATACTAATCACAATATGAGCCCATTGAATGCTGGAAGTTGTCAAGGACTACCTGGAGAAAAGTGCAGCAAACCAGGCCTGGCGTGCTGCTTGGCCCTTACAAAGAGGATAGCAAAAGTCACCCCCACAGAACACCAGTGTATGCTTGAGAATGTTGATGAATCTGTTGGCTATGTTCATCTTATCTCTCTAACGGAGATTTCTAGCGAAGTTGTTCTCCTTCCATTGTCATGCAAATTGATGGAAATAAATGACTTTTAGGACATCAATCATGTGGAGTATTCATGGATCAAGAAACCTGGGACATTGAATTTGCACATGCGCTACAACTCTGTCCTTCGTGTGTTGTCCTTCGATACTACTTTACTATCCAAAGGTGAATTGTAGAGCAAACAGTTGGATCTAAACTTCGCAGTCTCTTCAACGAGGGAAAATGGTTTCTCCTTCCCAAACCCCACATACTACTTGATCTCTATCTTTGTGGCAGGTGCAATCCAATGTCTGTTCCGCCAAAGACCTCCATGGGTGCTATTATTTCTGAACTATCGATTTCATTTGAGATTCACCTTTTGCAGGAACCATACTACAGGTACACCATCCTGGCACTGAATGACATGGTGTCAGTTCCCATCGCACACCACATTACAGACGACGCGGGTGTCACGACAGCGCAAACACACTCATTTCCATATCCACACCTCAGCTTCATAACCTCCCATGTTCATCTGCATTACGTTATCTTCCACACAGTGAGAACGATATTGAAATATTTGGTGTACAGAGAACAATATCCGAGCTCAAAGTACAAAGTCATTTTTGGAGATGTGCTTTATTGCTATGGATCTTGGACCATCAGAATCGCCAACCTCAAAATGATGGGTAAATTTCGGCCCTATTGTGAGTCTTATGACGAAAGTGACTTGGAGAGTGACTCCCTCGAGACTAAGCCACCGAGGACTCCTCGTTATAGAGAACTGCCACTTCCTTGATCATCTTTATATACACCGCCTCTTGACCGCTTTATCCAGCTGCTGGCCGACCGGTGTGAAGATAGTTCAATGGCGTCCGAATGGATTAAAGGAGGGCAAGTTTGTGAGGGCCGCTGTGGAAGAACGAAAGTTCAAGGACAGGGAGGGGTCACTGGTCGTCTGCCACAGAAAAAGATAAAGAGAGTGAGAAACAAAGAAAACGAGAACAAAGGGAGAATAAGAATCGGGCGCTTATCGTGAGTGGCGTGTGATCGCGCTCGATGTCGCCGTCTAATCGCCGTATGTACGTATGCGCGTCGAGTCGAATGTATGCGTCTTGAGAATGCGTGAGAGGTAAAAAGAGAGGTTCTTGAAGTGTGTCGTCGTCGAAAGAAGACAGAGTGAGTTGGACAAAGACTTGTAAAAACTTAAAAACTTTAAACGTGCTCGAGAGTCTGATGGGGGGGGGGAATCGATTTCAAACACGCGAAGAGCCTTTTAAATACGTTACAAACAATCACAAGGCTACGCACGTACTCGCATGCTGCCTGACCAAAAATAAACGAGAAGCGTCTAAAAATAGCGATAAAAATAGAAAGGATCACAAAGAAACAAAACAATGCTGACTTCACCCTCACCTCTCTCCGCAAATCCGTCAGACTAGGAATGACTCGGGGAACTTACAATGTAGGGAGAGGTCTATTTTCGTGCGCGACTGCCGACCTCAGTGCGGACATCCCTAACATTGATGCTCAACCCTACCGTCTAGCCATCGGAAAACGCGTCGAGCGGAAAAGGTTCTGTCGTAAGTAAGAAAAAAAATGCAAAAGAAAGAAAAACTAAAATTGAATGTAGGCGTACGATTCCAGGAAAACTTCCAAGACCAATTCCTTCAAGGGTGCGCATTGTTGGGCGACGCGGCGAGCGCTTCGACGTATAATGTCATCTAATCCGTTCTTGCCGCCAGTGACCGGATGCCACACAACCTTCGGTCTTTCTCCTTGATCCCTAAGAAAATACACGCTACACTCACTCTCGACATTCAGTAATGAACAAGTAAAATACAAATAACAAAATAAAAAGTAAAACCATAAAATAAGAAAGAAAAAGAAAAATACAGAAGGCGTCGTGAATGGAACGTGATGCACTTCCACAATAAGGAAAAGTTTTAAAAACGATGCCCCCATCGTTTCGAGAAAAATTTTAAAAAAATGGGAAAAGTCAAAATCTAAGAAAAGACTCAGCGGAGAGGAAGAGCGTCGAGAGCCCAAGACTCGAGGTCACGAATGTTTGAATCTTCAAGGAGAGTTTCATGAATATGACCTTGAAAAACACTTGATGAAGCGGTGTAGCGAACATATCGAACGGGGTTGTTGTCCGTGGGATCGAGCTCTGCGATATTGGGATAATAGCCATGGTGAAGGTGCTGAGACGTGAAAGCCGACGGCGTAAAAACTGGAAGGTACGAAAGCGAACGATTTTCAGGAAGAACGGCGATCCCGACTTTGATAGAAACTGGGAAAGGGGGCATAACGAGCAAGGGTTGATTTAAAGTGCCTATGATGACGGAAGCTTGAGAAGACGAAGATGTAGTGGCGGCGACGTGAAGTGCGTATTCGGTGGGCTCAACTGTCCTAACCGTCTGGTGTTCTTCCCGGTAATAGAAAATCTTTAAACGGTTAGCAGCGACTGATCCTCGCATTACTGTACCATCAAGTTCTCGAAGCTGATAAGTGGTATCCTGAACTTTTCGATGGACAATATAAGGCCCTGTCCACCGCAACGCGCCTTTATTTCCCATCTGGGAATCCAGCCAAGTCTCATGCAACAGAACCCAAGTTCCAAGAAGAAAATTTCCAGAAGATAAATGACGTTCGTGCTTACTGTTAAAGTCGTCGACCGCCCGTTGGCGCACGCGTTTTTGCTGCTCCATAGCAAGAACCAACTTCTTGTCCCGGCGAAGAATCTGTTGCATACGCATTGCCAGGAGATCTTCAGTCGATGCAACAGTATGCCAGTCAAGCGTGTCCCAAGTCCTATCTGCAATATCAAAAGCGAAAAACGGACGTTGACCATAAAGCAGAAAATAAGGGGGATACCCGGTTACTCGAGATGTAGAGCACCTCATCGCCCAAAGTCCCGCGTGGACATAGAGTGGCCAACGGAATGTGTCCTTTCCACAGGCACGAAGTATCGAGTTAACTAGTGTTTGGTGCGAGCGTTCCGAATGACCGTTACCCTCAGGATGGTAGGGCGAAGAAACGATGACGACGATACCATACTGTTTGAAAAGAATATCGACAGCGCCTTTAAACTCTGAGCCGCCGTCAACGAGACAAAGGAGGACACAGCCAAAGCGTGAATATACTTCCTCATAAAGAAATTTTGCCCAGGCTTCCGAATTCGGTTTGCGAGTCGCTCGCGCTTCAACCCACGACATTGAGGGATCTGTTGCCTGAAGTAAGTACTTCATTCCACCAAAGCCGTCAGGCATATGAATCGTATCTAAATCGAATCGTCGCAGAATTCCTGAGTTCCAAGTCGGGCTGAAAGCGACCTTTGGACGAGCTTTCGAACGGAGTTGACAGACATTGCACGACCTGATGAAGTAGGCGATCTGGTCATACATGTTCGGCCAGAAATAACGCTCGGAAAGTGTCTTGTAAGTGGCATCACGCCCTCGGTGGCCTACACCATTATGAGCTTCCGCTACCAGAGAAGAACGGCGGTCAATGTCCATTACTACGAGACGCGGTAACTTCCCTTGGGTTTTGATTTTCCAAAGGCGATCGTCTTCATGCAAGAAGTATCCTTTTGTCCGTCGAATGAATGATTTCCTCTTGACAGGATCTTCACAGCGCGCAGGCAAAGTGTCGTTCTTCAGGTAAGCTACAATCTCCCTCCACATCTCTGGGGAGTCTTGGTCTTGCACGCCGTAAGAGTGGGTAGCGCACGTAACGTCTGTTAGTGGGTTCACGTCTTCGTAGTAAAACCTATTATCAGTGCGCTGCGAAGGATCCGGAATTCCTGGGAGAGTAGATTGATCAGTTATTGTAGGCTGAGGCGCACCTTCTCTCAAAGACGACATGTAAGCCCGGGGGTACTTTTGAATTTCCAAAGTGAAAACTTCCCCTGCAAGCTCGCACTCGACCAACTCTGACTTGTTCACCCGTCTGTGTTCGAATTCTCGTCCTGTATAAGAAAAGTCATCAGTGACCGACAAAAGGGAACGTTTAACGAGCGAGGCTTTGCTAGAGTCCTTCAACGCATGACTGAAGTTAGATTCTCTCAAACGTTTAAGCTCTGATGCTAGAGCCGGAGCTGGGTCCACAGTCTGTAGGAAGGAGAGGTCTTCCGCAATTGAGGTTGTTCGAAACGAAGCGAAAGGAGTGTGCGGAGTGCGACGCATGGTCAACACAAGGTCCTTGAAAAAGTTGTTGTCGAGACGCGTAGAACGATGAGCGTTCAAGGATCCTGTGGATAAAAAGTTCGTCAACGCGGAAACAGAGTTAGCTTCAAATGACGAAGAATTCATAAACTTGTCCAAATATTCCTCGGCGTCTTCTTCGTCCGAATCCTCGGGGGTTCGCTTTCTCCGTGATAGTCCATCTACTCCCACGTGTGCAGTCGCAGGAACATGATTCATTTCATAGTCGAATAGCGCAATGTAAGAAATCCATCTTGTCATCGGGGCGTTCGGGAGATCAGGCTGCTTTACCATCTCGATCAAGAATTTTGCGTCCACGTCAACTCGAAAGTGGATACCCCAAATACGATGGCGAAGGTCCTTAATCGCGCGGAACACTCCATACAGCTCCAGTTTCGCTTGAGAATATCTTGATTCAGTATCATTAAATGTGCACGATCCAAAAATCACCGGATGTTTTTCCTTCTCAACCATCTGAAATAAAATCCATCCTGTCCCGTTCTGACATGAATCGACACCGACTATGACCAACCCATGCTCTGAAGCGCGAGGCAAAGAGTCTAGATGAGTCATTTGCCTTGCGGCGTCGTAGTCGAGCTTCACTAAAACCGGAGCCGTGGAGATAAGATGCTTGAGTTCTTTTTGCGCCGCTTCCGCTTCTAAAGAAAAATGAAATTCTCGTTGGACAGCTATACGTGTAAGCTGTGTCAGTGGCTTTGCGATGAGCGAGAACCCCTTTATCCATTTCCGACCAACTCCAGCGGTACCAAGAAACGATCTGACGTCTGTAACACTCGTTAGAGGTCCCCAGTTTAAAATTTTAGTTACCAATCCATGTTCTAAGTGCCATCCATCCTTTGAAACGATAGTCCCGACGATATGCAGACGAGGCGTGGCAAGAACGAGCTTCTTGCCGGAGGCAGTTATCCCTGCTTCAATAAAGCGTGCCAGGAAGCGATCTAAAATAGTAGCGTATTCAAAAACGAAACGCCTGATACCTGGTGCGACTTCTTCATTGTCGTAATTTGAAGTCGGCCCCTTTAGTCCGACATCGTCAACGAAAACTCCGCCGTATTTAGGGATCTCTTCCTGTAAAGTGTGCGTAGTACAACGTTGGAACTCGGGCAGTGAATTCGTTGCCCCTTGAGGGAGCACGCAAGAACGGTGAGGACCAATGAGAGAATTGAAAGTTGTGAGAGGTCTGGAGGCGACACCTAACTTTCGGCCATCGTAACCTGAAAACAAATCTGCCAGGCCATATATAACGTGTCCGACAAAGCTTTCTGCGAAGTCATCAGTCCACTAGTGGCTACCACTTTATTTCTATAACCTAGACCCAAGCCTAGAGGGTCATTTCTATAACTTAGACTTAAGCCTAGAGGCCATATCTATAATGCTTAGGATTTTTTGAAAGGCATTTCAAATGTAGGCCTGGGTATTTCATAGTGAATTTTCCATAGATACCCAGCACATTTTCTGCAAAATTTCAAATGCAGCCCTGGATATTTCATTGCGATTTTTCAATAGATACCCTTGGTATTTCATTGCAATTTTTCAAGAGATACCCTGTGCATTTCATTGCAATTTTTCAAATGTATCCCTGGGTATTTCATTGTGATTTTTCAAATGTATCCCTGGATAGTTCATTGCAAAATTTCAATGGATACCTGGTGCATTTCATTGCGATTTTTCAATAGATACCCTGGGCATTTCATTGTGATTTTTCAAATGTATCCCTGGATATTTCATTGCAAAATTTCAATGGATATCTGGCGCATTTCATTGCGATTTTTCAATAGATACCCTGGGTATTTCATTGCGATTTTTCAAATGTATCCCTTGGTATTTCATTGCGATTTTTCAATAGATACCCTGGGCATTTCATTGCGATTTTTCAATAGATACCCTTGGCATTTCATTGCAATTTTTCAAATGTATCCCTGGGTATTTCATTGCAAAATTTCAAATGTAGCCCTGGGCATTTCATTGCAATTTTTCAAATGTATCCCACATGTCAGGGTCCATGCAATGGGCTTCCCTGGAGGGTGGTCACATGACCAATTACCAAAAATGGTCAAAAACGAAAGTTGTAGCCCTACACTGTAGCTTCCCGAATCTGTTTGAATTATGTTCTGAAGTGCTCCCGTTGTGGAGATATGAGGTAAAGGAATTTCAAAAGTGTTGCATTTTTTTTTTTTTTGTGTTTTTCTCTATGAAAACAAAACCAAATAACGTGATTTCAGTATATTCAGAAAGCTAAAAGAAAGGGCTACAATTATTGTATCGTGGGAAAAATGACCAAAAAAGGAAGGTGCATCCCGTACTACTTATAAGAATCAGATATAGACTACCAAGTTTACTGATAGACTACAAAAAAGTCGGACTTAGACTACACAGTTTACTGATACACTATAAAAGACTACAAAAGTCGAAATTAGACTACAAAGTTTACTAATACACTACAAAAGACTACAAAAGTCAAACTTAGACTACAAAAGCGTGGACTTAGACTACATAGTTAGGGTTAGAGTCAAAAGGTTATCTTGACTACAAAGTTTGTAGTGTGCCCTTTTTCATTAAAAAAGTTTGTAGTGACCGCTTTTTGAGACTACAAAAGTTGTAGTGTTGCGCTTTTTCATTAGAAAAGTTTGTAGTGTTGTGCTTTTTCATTGGAAAAGTTTGTAGTGTCCGCTTTTTGAGACTACAAAAGTTTGTAGTGTTGCGCTTTTTCATTAGAAAAGTTTGTAGTGTGCACTTTTTTATTAGAAGAGTTTGTAGTGTCTGCTTTTTCATTTAAAAAAGTTTGTAGTTGACATGTAGTTTATGGTGTCCTTGGCCCTATCTATGTTATGGGGATGAGGTTGAAGGATTGCCATCATATTGCCAGTGCTGCAGCATTAGTATTTGACATCATGCACAAGTTGTCTTTCACATTAGGAAAGGCCATTCCATGTCTTTCATATTGATACCTACTGTCCTATCTGAAGACATAATTGTAAGCTCATTGACATGACATGACCAGTTTTTGACATCATGACCAAGTTTGTATTTCATGCTGTCTGCTTTCACATTGATAACTACTGGCCTGTCCCAAACATAGTCAACTTTGATACAGGTCTTTGAGGGCTGTAGGATGATGGGCTGATTCATCCTTTGAGGTGTCTTGAAGACAGGTCATGTTGTAAGTTGACCATGTATTGAGTAGATATCAACATGAATAGCCTTCTCTAGCTTGAAAGCCAACTTGGGCATGATGTGAGGAACTGATGATGTGGCAATAGCAATATGTAAAGTCATGTCAATCCTTCAGCCATATCCCCATATGAGCTTACAATTATGTCTTGAGATAGGACAGTAGGTATCAATATGAAAGACATAGAATGGCCTTTCCTAATGTGAAAGACAACTTGTGCATGATGTCAAATACTAATGCTGGCACTGGCAATATGATGGCAATCAACCTCATCCCCATAACATAGATAGGGCCAAGGACACCATAAACTACATGTCAACTACAAACTTTTTTAAATGAAAAAGCAGACACTACAAACTCTTCTAATAAAAAAGTGCACACTACAAACTTTTCTAATGAAAAAACACAACACTACAAACTTTTATAGTCTCAAAAAGCGGACACTACAAACTTTTCTAATGAAAAAGCGCAACACTACAAACTTTTGTAGTCTGAAAAAGCGGACACTACAAACTTTTCCAATGAAAAAGCGCAACACTACAACTTTTGTAGTCTCAAAAAGCGGTCACTACAAACTTTTTTAATGAAAAAGCGCAACACTACAACTTTTGTAGTCTCAAAAAGCGGTCACTACAAACTTTTTTAATGAAAAAGGGCACACTACAAACTTTGTAGTCAAGATAACCTTTTGACTCTAACCCTAACTATGTAGTCTAAGTCCACGCTTTTGTAGTCTAAGTTTGACTTTTGTAGTCTTTTGTAGTGTATTAGTAAACTTTGTAGTCTAATTTCGACTTTTGTAGTCTTTTATAGTGTATCAGTAAACTGTGTAGTCTAAGTCTGACTTTTTTGTAGTCTATCAGTAAACTTGGTAGTCTATATCTGATTCTTATAAGTAGTACGGGATGCACCTTCCTTTTTTGGTCATTTTTCCCACAACACAATAATTGTAGCCCTTTCTTTTAGCTTTCTGAATATACTGAAATCACGTTATTTGGTTTTGTTTTCATAGAGAAAAACACAAAAAAAAAAAAAAATGCAACACTTTTGAAATTCCTTTACCTCATATCTCCACAACGGGAGCACTTCAGAACATAATTCAAACAGATTCGGGAAGCTACAGTGTAGGGCTACAACTTTCGTTTTTGACCATTTTTGGTAATTGGTCATGTGACCACCCTCCAGGGAAGCCCATTGCATGGACCCTGACATGTGGGATACATTTGAAAAATTGCAATGAAATGCCCAGGGCTACATTTGAAATTTTGCAATGAAATACCCAGGGTATCTATTGAAAAATCACAATGAAATACCCAGGGATACATTTGAAAAATCACAATGAAATGCCAAGGGTATCTATTGAAAAATCGCAATGAAATGCCCAGGGCTCCATTTGAAAAATCGCAATGAAATGCCCAGGGCTACATTTGAAATTTTGCAATGAAATACCCAGGGTATCTATGGAAAAATCACAATGAAATACCCAGGGATACATTTGAAAAATCACAATGAAATACCCAGGAATACATTTGAAAAATCACAATGAAATGCCCAGGGCTACATTTGAAATTTTGCAATGAAATACCCAGGGTATCTATTGAAAAATCGCAATGAAATACCCAGGGATACATTTGAAAAATCGCAATGAAATGCCCAGGGTATCTATTGAAAAATCGCAATGAAATGCCCAGGGTATCTATTGAAAAATCGCAATGAAATACCAAGGGATACATTTGAAAAATCGCAATGAAATACCCAGGGTATCTATTGAAAAATCGCAATGAAATGCGCCAGATATCCATTGAAATTTTGCAATGAAATATCCAGGGATACATTTGAAAAATCACAATGAAATGCCCAGGGTATCTATTGAAAAATCGCAATGAAATGCACCAGGTATCCATTGAAATTTTGCAATGAAATATCCAGGGATACATTTGAAAAATCACAATGAAATACCCAGGGATACATTTGAAAAATTGCAATGAAATGCCCAGGGTATCTATTGAAAAATTGAAATGAAATACCAAGGGTATCTATTGAAAAATCACAATGAAATATCCAGGGCTGCATTTGAAATTTTGCAGAAAATGTGCTGGGTATCTATGGAAAATTCACTATGAAATACCCAGGCCTACATTTGAAATGCCTTTCAAAAAATCCTAAGCATTATAGATATGGCCTCTAGGCTTAAGTCTAAGTTATAGAAATGACTCTCTAGGCTTAAGTCTAGGTTATAGATAAAAGTGGTAGCCACCAGTCATCAGTCCTCGGAGGTAAGCCTGCATCACGCACCGTTACTTTGTTAAGTTCTTGTACGTCTGCGACGAGGCGAATCCCCCCTTTTGGCTTTCCTACAGCGAAAATGCGTGAGCGATAAGATGCTGTAGAATACTCATATTTTCCAGCTGCTTTTTGTTCTAGCAACATCTGTCGAACTGTATCTTCAATAGCTTTCGGAACGCGAATAGGCGCTTGCACCCAGGGGATGTGTTCGATTACAGGAATTTCGTAATCTGGAAAATATTTGTCAGAAAAGGTACCACGTTCAGAATCTTCAAAAGCTAAGGCGAGTTCTCGCTCGCGCAACACGTGTACCAAAAGGTCGATTTCTCGAGTTTGCAGGAAGTCCTTGGGAACACTTGACATAATTTTCTGGAGACGATCCTCCGAGAGACGCTTCGTGGGACGGAATTTTGCAAGGGGAGGAGGATCTAATGGAAGAATAGGTAGTGATGGAATTATTACGGGAAGAAATGTTTGTCCTGCCGGATCAGGCATATAACTAGGGACGGGTCGGACTTTCTTGTCGACTGTCTTGTATCTCGTTTTCATTTGAAGAGGGTTTGATTCGTAAACGAGAGCGCGCTTAGTCCAAGGAGTCGACAAAGGGCGAGAAGTTCGAGGGGAGCAATGCGCTATATTCTGCAAAATAAAATCATAAGTTTCAGGAGGCTCTAACTCGGAAATGAAAGAAGGAGAATCAAAACTATAAGTTCCCATCAAAGAATGAAGCGCCCTCCCAAGAGTCGGAACGGACACGTCCTGGTCAAATCCAGGCTTGGGATACGCGTCCGTCTTCATTTTCCCGCGTCGACGTCGTCTACTTCTTCGATTCTAGTCCGATGGTCGAGGTTGAGTGTAGCTGCATTGCGAGGGGCGCCGGGTGTACAAAGTGGAATGAGAATAGAAGGACCTTGCTGAGAACCGTCAATTTTGTCACCATCGCCATCTTGCCAAATACGCATATTCATCGCGCCTTGACGTGTATATTGAATTGAAGCGGAATACCACTGAAGCCAGGGTTGACCGAGTATGATTTCTTGCTTGCCGGTGCCTTCTCTACTGACAAAAATGTGGTGATCGAATCGCCGTCCTGAAATCTTGATTTCCGCATCGCGCACACATCCGCCTAGAGGAACCGGTCGTCCGTTTATCCCCTTGAGTGACCATCGTGTTCCATCAAGATCAATGGCTAGGTTCGTCCTGTCATAAAATTCTTGCGCTATCAAATTTAGTTCTGAACCCGTATCAATCATAAAAACCGCATCAAATCCAGCAAATTTGCCCTTAAAGCGTCCTGTAACCATCGCGAAAAGCGGTTGTGGAGCGAGATGAATCTTGACTGCGGACGCATATCGGATCAAGATGTCTTCCTTCGACTCTTTAGACTCGTCGAATTCAAGACCAACCCGCGACTCGATGAAACCTGCATTTGAAAACGATTCAGCAGAAGGAAGGGTATGATAAAAATCCTCATCGTCCGAATCATATCCGCCAGTCAACTCCGTTAACGTTACGTCCTCTTCCGCCCACTCAGCTTCTTCCAGGACTTCTACGATATTAGCTACCACGGGTTTGGACTTGTACTCTCGACGCGTCTTCGTCATATTACTGATCGATTTTTGCATAAACGCTGAAATTGCGAGTAGTTCCCCTAATTCGAGTTGCACAATCGTCTTATTGACCTTTTCTCGCACTATTTTATCCAGGTCATACATTTCTTGAATGTCGGAAGTGAAGTGATATGCGGGAGTAGACTTAGCTTTGGTATCCCCGTCCTTCATCTCCACATCTTTAGCTTTCGAAGGTGTCGCCCTACGATTTTTGAAGGCATCTTCAGTATTGACAACAGGGGGTCGTAAATTAAAAGCTTGAGGAGTCGAGGCGATAGGAGCGTTCGCCGGCCTAAGGTTATTGATAGTA
Source organism: Laccaria bicolor S238N-H82 (assembly GCF_000143565.1). NCBI lineage: Eukaryota > Fungi > Basidiomycota > Agaricomycetes > Agaricales > Hydnangiaceae > Laccaria > Laccaria bicolor. Next base: position 217,574 of record NW_001889873.1, on the reverse strand, counting down.
GGAACAGGGGGTTTATTTTGATTTTCCTTGAGCTTAGGAATGGACTTAGCTTCGGTTTGGCGTTTCTCGGGGCGCTTGATAGGATCAAAGCGAGTTTCTTTGTCCTTTTGAGAGCGAGTGACAGCTGACGTTGATGAAGGAGGTGCTCGCCATTCGGGTATAGCGGACGAAGGTGAAGCGTTAAAGACGTCCGAGGTCAAGACGTCTTCACCATCAAACAATAGACCGGCATAGTTGGCCATATGGGGAGGTAGGTCTCTAGAGACCTCCCTGGCCTTACCTTTTAAATTACTGGACGCGGCGTGCTGTTCTCTCAAAACTTTTGCGACTCCACCGTCGTTTCCGAAAGCCCGAGGAAGTTCTGACCCATCGGATCGAGCAAGCCTGCCAAGAGGGGTATAAGCCACCAATCCTTCCTTAATACATACCTCGACTTCAGGACAAAACTTCAGACCAAGTCGATGCGTTGTCTTGTCGCAAAAAAAACATCTTGCTTCCCTCAAGATTTGTTGGTTGGTCAGATTAGGATTCGGAGTAACGTTAACTGAGCGTAAAAACTCAGCGTGCGCCAGCCTTAAATCCTCCATTTGTTTGGTAAGTCGATCTACTGGACTGATCCCGACCGGTTCGACGATTGGCGCTGCCGGAACCGTTTTTTCGAAAGCGACCTTTTTCGACGGCTTCTTCTTTTTCTTCGTAACAGGCACCTTGTCGATATCTTCACCTGAATCGCTCGAGCTCGAGTCGGAATCAGAGTCAAGACTCAAGCCAACGTAAGCTGCTTTCGCGTCCAAATCTTCTTCATCAAATTCGGCTCGTAAAAGACTAAGAAGAGTCTCGATCTTAGGAGGTGAAGAAGTTTTGAGGTTCGCAGCCGGTATACGCTTTTTGATTCGAGTGCGTAAAGACGTCGGGATTCCTCTGTAAAAGCAAAGGTTAACGTCATTTTCAAGCATCTTAGTTGCAGTCAAATCCGAAGATAATGCCGTGAAATCTCGATAGTATTTATCCACGTCCTTGCGGGAAGCAATAATTCCTGACTCTCCATGACTTGCACACCAATGCCGCAAGCGATCAGGCGAGTTAGGAGGAATAGAATCGTTCGAACCGTAAAGGTCAGTCAAATAGACTCTCGTTGAAACCCAATCGTCTCCAGACAACAACTTGGACGCCCCAATGACCATCCGAACTTTAGTATGACAGTATCTGAGAACATATCCAGGTAGAAGCGAGTGCGCAACTCTAGCGCTATCTGCATGCTGTTCCAGACTATCCAAAAAATCCGAAACATGTTTCCCTCTGAATTTGGGAGCACCGGGCGTACCAGGCGTTGGCATAGGAACGCCCAAAGTCGCGTTAAGACTCGTTTCAGACACAGACGAATTAAGTGAATCCATAGACGCGATTTTGTCTACGGAACCCATAAAAAAAAAGGAAAGAGAGAGAAATTCGAAGCAAAAGAGAGAATCGAAGGGGAATGCTTAGCGTATATGCGGCTGAACGTATAGTCCTACCACTTCAAGTAAACTGAAAGTGGCAATAAAATGCGAATTTGCGAAAGCGGAGGGGTGTTGGTCGTGTATATGGCGAAAGAGGTGGATGTATGCGGCTGAAAACCGAATAATCAGCCTAAAGTCAAATAATGAATACGTACTAATTCTTTCTCGACGAAAGCCGAAGGCGCAGAACGGAAAACCAGAACCCCTGTCTCGGTCACCACTGTGGAAGAACGAAAGTTCAAGGACAGGGAGGGGTCACTGGTCGTCTGCCACAGAAAAAGATAAAGAGAGTGAGAAACAAAGAAAACGAGAACAAAGGGAGAATAAGAATCGGGCGCTTATCGTGAGTGGCGTGTGATCGCGCTCGATGTCGCCGTCTAATCGCCGTATGTACGTATGCGCGTCGAGTCGAATGTATGCGTCTTGAGAATGCGTGAGAGGTAAAAAGAGAGGTTCTTGAAGTGTGTCGTCGTCGAAAGAAGACAGAGTGAGTTGGACAAAGACTTGTAAAAACTTAAAAACTTTAAACGTGCTCGAGAGTCTGATGGGGGGGGGGAATCGATTTCAAACACGCGAAGAGCCTTTTAAATACGTTACAAACAATCACAAGGCTACGCACGTACTCGCATGCTGCCTGACCAAAAATAAACGAGAAGCGTCTAAAAATAGCGATAAAAATAGAAAGGATCACAAAGAAACAAAACAATGCTGACTTCACCCTCACCTCTCTCCGCAAATCCGTCAGACTAGGAATGACTCGGGGAACTTACAATGTAGGGAGAGGTCTATTTTCGTGCGCGACTGCCGACCTCAGTGCGGACATCCCTAACATTGATGCTCAACCCTACCGTCTAGCCATCGGAAAACGCGTCGAGCGGAAAAGGTTCTGTCGTAAGTAAGAAAAAAAATGCAAAAGAAAGAAAAACTAAAATTGAATGTAGGCGTACGATTCCAGGAAAACTTCCAAGACCAATTCCTTCAAGGGTGCGCATTGTTGGGCGACGCGGCGAGCGCTTCGACGTATAATGTCATCTAATCCGTTCTTGCCGCCAGTGACCGGATGCCACACAACCTTCGGTCTTTCTCCTTGATCCCTAAGAAAATACACGCTACACTCACTCTCGACATTCAGTAATGAACAAGTAAAATACAAATAACAAAATAAAAAGTAAAACCATAAAATAAGAAAGAAAAAGAAAAATACAGAAGGCGTCGTGAATGGAACGTGATGCACTTCCACACCGCCAAGGTGGTCTTACACTGCTGAGTCCTATGGCAGGGAGGAAAAAAGTCAAGATGGTTTCAGTCACGTGCGCATATTTCTTCTCTTTCGCTATTAATTGTCATTGACGCCACAAAGCCAAATTCAAGTTACTTAGCCCAATACAAGAATCTGACCATCTTTCTTCCACACTGATCACTACTATGGGTACATCGAACACTGGAAATGGTCATCGACAACTTGACGAAAGCTATAGCAAAGCAGTCCCGGGGTGTTGTTCCTCCCTCACAAAGAGGACAGCACCAGTTGCCCCCACGGAAAATCGGTGTATGCTCGAGAACACTGATAAATCTGTTGGCTATGTTCATCTTATATTATCTCTCCAACGGAGATCCCTAGTGAAGTTGTTCCGCACCCATTGTCACCCGAATTAGTGGAAATAACTGACTTTTAGGACATCAATCATCTGGAGTATTCATGGAGCAAGAAACCTGGGACGTTGAATCTGCACATGCGCTACTACTCTATCCTTTGTGTGTTGTCCTATGATACTAGTACTTTGTTATGTGAAGGGTGATTGGCAGCCAACAGTTGGGTCTAAACTTCGTGATCTCTTCAATGAGGGAAAATGGTTTCTCCTTCACGAACCCCACATACTTGATCTCTATCTTCGTGGCAGGTGCAATCCAATGTCTGTTCCGCCAAAGACCTCCGTGCGTGCCATCAATTTTGAACTATCGATTTCATTTGAGATCACCTTTTGCAGGAACCATACTACGAGTATACCATCCTGCCGCTGAATGGCATGGCTTCAGTTCCCATCGCGCGCCACATTACAGACGACACGGGTGTCACGACAACGCAAACGCACTCATTTCCATATCCAGACCTCGGCGTCATACACTCCCATGTTCATCCACATTACGTTATCTTCCATGCGGCGAGAACGATATTTACATTTACATCTATGGCGGACAGACAACAATATCCAGAGTACAAAGGCATGCTTGGAAACGTGCTTTATTAGTACGCGGGTTGGACTGTCAGAATCGCCAATCTCAAAATGATGGGTAAATTTCGGCCCTCTCGTCTTTCTTATGACGAAAGTGACTCGGAGAGCGACTCCCTCGAGACGAATCCACCGAGTACTCCTCGTTGCAGAGAACTGCCACTTCCTCAATCATCTTTAACCCAGCCGAAGAAGGTTTCAATTGAGGAGTGGCGGAACAGTGTGATAGAAGGGGGCGACGAGATACGGGAAGTTGAAGTCCAGGATGCGCAAGAGTGGGAGGAACCCTCCAGTTTTTAATTGCTCTCTTTATAGCTCGAGCACCTATATATACCTGTGTGTATAGTATTGAGATACCAATAATTCATGTCATTTGTCCCCTCCGACACCAGTGTACAGACTGAGACCATATAACAAAAGAACCTCAAGTTCCGAAGAATTCGTCTGATTTTTGTGCTCGTCGTCGGCCACAGCGAGCTCAGAGGTTGTGGGAGTTACCGATCAGTGTGATCAGCGACACGTCAGTGTGGGATTTTCTGATGCATTGTATTTATATCGGCAACCAACGTTTCCATGTCTCTGCAAACACCCACTGAAATTTCTCCCTCGGAATGCTGTCTACGCCGCTGCTCACGCTCGCCTTGGCGCTGACGCCGTCCCTGGTGTCAGCTGCCATATTCCCTGCAGATTCGCTGGTCAAGATGTTGGACGCAAAGTCGTTCAAGAAGGCGTTGAAGGCCAACGTAAGTTCTTGTCTTACATTCAATTTGAGATGAGAATCAAATTATGGGACGACAGCAAACTAGTATGGTGGCATTCGTCGCGCCTTGGTGTGGGGTACGTTCAGTGATATCTGTCGCCATTGAGTTGCGAGCTAACTAAGAGAATGTAGCACTGTCAGAGGATGGTACCGGAGTACAGTAAAGCCGCGCTAGGGCTTCATCCTCTTGTTCCGGTGTATGCTGTTAACTGCGACGCGGAGAAAAACAAGCGATTGTGTGCTGAACAGGTTGGTTCAACTCTTTCTAAGGGAAATTTCTACTGGTTGACGAGATTTTCGTGAAGGGAGTCACTGGATTTCCTACAGTGAAACTCTTTCCCCGTGGCAATGCACTAGCACCGATGGTCTATGATTCAGGTGAAAGGACTGCTACCGGCTTCTACTATTGGGCCACGCGTCGGATTCCGAAGCATTTCGCCAAATTGTACCACGAATACGAAGTTAAACCTTGGATTGAGAAAGTGAGTTGCAAACGCCGCTTCTAAACTTTAACACCACCTGACGTTGCTGGGTATCAGAACACATCCAAACACCGCGCTTTGTTACTGACGAAGGATAAAAAGGTTCCTTTGTTGTGGCAAGTCCTCGCAAACAAGTACGCGGGGCAATTGGAAATGGGCACGCATCGGGATAAGGAGGGCAAGACTTCTGTGAGTCTGGGTTTCGAGGCTGGAGGGAAGAAGGGAAGCAAGGTTTTGATATACCCCGTTGGATCCAACACCCCAGTCCGATACGAAGGTCAGAATCTCTCTAATGACAATGCGCATTTCTAACCGTAACAATTTGCAGGCATCCAGAAACTCGAATCTCTGTCTAAGTTCTTTGACTCGGTTCTAGATGGCACCGCAGACCTGAAGATCGCCGTCGAGGAAGCAAAGAAGGAGGAATATGTTCCGCCAACAACCGAAGAGCTCGAAATTCAGCGAAAGCAAGAGGCGCAGCGGATAGCGTTGCTGCACGGCGGTTTCACGGAGCTAATTGACTTTGAGAAGGCCATTTTGGAGGGTGGCGCGAATTATCACGAAACGGCTGGCTACGGAGGTATGATGGGTGGTGTGCCAGAGCATTTGAAGAAGGCTGAAGCAACCGCTTCGGAAACAACGTTGGCAACGGCGCCAACAATCACTGGGATCGTTGACGACGTCAATCCTACCTCGTTGAGCGGCCAGGGCGATGCGGACGCGAAGAAGGCGGCGGATGTGAAGAAGATTTTGGATGAAGCGATGGAGGAGGCTGCACAAGCACGGAAAACCACGGCTGCTGAGCCAGTGAAGGCTGAGCCTACCCTAGCTCAGGAGGCAGATCAAGTCGTTTTGGAGGAGCCAGCCTCAACTCCCCGCCCGACGGATGAGCTGTAAATACTCGAAATTCAATCATTGTGTATAGCGTTCTGTACTATCTTTATTGGGAGAAGCGTGACCACGCGTGACGTAACACAAAATGTCAAGCTCTTCGTTGAATAACACAACTTGCACGTCGTCCATGTCGGTTTCGCCCTCATACTCATAACATCGGACGGCGCTGACCAGAATACGACACGAAAGCATGGCGCGTGGTGCACGAACGTCACCTGTGGCAGTAGCACTACCCAAAGTCTCATTTGAGAAGATTCAAGATGAAGTATCAACCCAGCCTGGTGGTGTGCACGATCTGCAAGCAAGGTCGTATGGATGTGAGTTGTTGCGTTGTGCGCATGCGTTTTAAGGAGGAAGAGAGCTGAAGATGTATAGATAATGACTTTTCGGAGTTCCGGAGGCCGGACCATTACATTCGGCATATTGGTGAGTATGTTTTGAGGATGGCCCCATTGAGATGCTGATGGTGAACGTAGAACCTCTGGAGAGTGAACTGGCGAAGCAGGTGGAGTATGATATGGATGAGCAAGGTTGGTTTCCCCTCCGTCGATCAGGGTTGATTTGGTTGAACTGATGCACTTTCCTTGCGATTGCAGACCAAGAATGGTTGGACGCAGTGAACGCCGATAGGAAGAAGGGGGGAGACCTTAATAAGGTAACTTATGAGGCTTTTGAAATTATTATGGATAGGTTGGAGAAGGAGTGGTTTGATTTGGTACGTATCTTAGCGTCCTCCTCTGCCTTCCAAACTTACTCTCTTCCTCCCCAACTCAATGGTGGAACAGACGAAGAATATACCCAAACAAGACTTTGCGATGCCATCAGAAGACTCTACATGTGCTATATGCGACGACTCCGAGGGCGAGAATAGTAATGCGATTGTATTCTGTGATGGATGCAATTTGGCTGTACATCAGGGTACGACATCCTATTCTTAGGAGCCTCTTGAAGGTGCTGATGACCTGCTAGATTGTTATGGTGTGCCATATATTCCGGAAGGGCAGTGGCTCTGTCGAAAATGTACTGTATCTCCAGAAAACCCTGTTGTGAGTGTGCCTTTGAGTTTGGCTTGCGATGTGACCACTCAGTGTTATCCCTGCGCAATAGCAATGTATATTATGCCCCAATGAAGGTGGCGCATTCAAGCAGACCGTCCATGGTGAATGGGTCCATCTCCTTTGCGCCATTTGGGTCCCAGAAACCCGTGTCGCGAATGAGGTGTTCATGGAGCCGATAACAGGCATAGAGAAGGTGTCAAAACAGCGCTGGAAACTCGTACGTTTTTCGTAACACCTCTTCCCAGAATGTCGAGGTTCATTTCACTCTAGAAATGCAGCATTTGCGACTATCGAGGTGGTGCCTGTATTCAATGTGCAAAGACGTCATGTTTCACGGCGTTCCACGCTACATGTGCTCGGAGAGAAAAGTTTCTTCTGCCGATGAAAACGACACAAGGCTCGGAGCCCGTTACTCTGACATGCTACTGTGAACGCCATCTACCTGTGAGTTTCATGTCCACCTTTCTACTGTTTGATCTAGATCTCACCGCGTTTCTTCAACAATAAAGAAAGAGCAACAAGACATTCGTGAAGCCGCCCTAGCCAATGAAGACCAGCGGTCCCAGACAACAAGCCCCAATGCCAAGCTCTCTTCCAAGTCTGCCCGCGCATACGCCAAGACGTACAAGCCTGGCCCGCCTCTTGTCCCCTCCATCACTGTGAACCGTATCTTGTCCTACATAGGCAAGGTAGCCATAAGGAAAAAGACAGAGTTCGTGACCCTCATGTGCCGATATTGGAGTTTAAAACGGGAAGCGAGGCGAGGTGCACCACTCTTGAAAAGATTGCACTTGGAGCCATGGACGGCGAGTGCGGGCGGGAAGGGGCAATCTAGGGAGGAAAAGCTGATGAAACTTGAGGTGAGTAGTGTTTATCACTGTTTATGTGCTTTTACTGAGGATGGTCCCAGCAACTCCAACGGTTACGTTCAGACCTTGTAAATGTTCGAACGTTGGCGGAGCTTACCCGACAAAGAGAGAATAAAAAACTAAGACAAACTGACATCTTGCATGAGATCCTCTCCATGGCGCTGTTCCCCCATGAAGCACGTTTGCGACTGGCCTTTGAGCGTATCATGGCGTTAGTACTCTTGTTAGCTTCTATCTTTTGATTGCCTTGCTGATTAGAGTCTAGTCACGACCGCATGGACTTTTTCAAGAACCCCGTCAACAGGAACGAAGTGCCAGACTACTTTGATATTGTCACTAATCCAATGTGTTGGTCCATTATCGACAGCAAGCTTGACAGTCACGAGTATTGGGATGTCAAGGCTTTCAAGGTACGTCTGCTCTCTCTTACAAGATCCGTTTTGGAGATGAATGTTCTGCTTAGGATGACATCGACCTCGTTGTGGACAATGCTATTTTGTATAATAAACCCGGAACACCATTCTACAAGGCTGCCAACAGGATCAGGAATGCTTCCAAGAGCATATTGGAGGAGTTGAACAGCCTGTCGGTCGTCCACCCTTCGCTACAAGCCGCTGCAGGCGATCCTGTCGACCCAGCTGGTGGAGCTGGTCCATCAAACGACGGTGACACTGCGATGGACGTAGATACCGTTGGAGACGCGCAAGGCGCACCGGACCCGAAGACGGTGACATTCATGATTTCCTTGCTAGGTGATCTCGAGCCTCCATTGGGAATATTAGATCTCCTCGACTCTTCAGCGGCCATAAGTACTGACCTCAACCTTGAGATTGGCGATAACCCCATCATATCGTTGTTCAATTTCGAGCTCGCGCAAGTCAAGCCACCACCACCGCCTTCCCCGCGACCACCTCCAAAATCGAGAAAAGGCAAACGCGATAGGAAGGCTGAAGCTGAGCGCGCAAAGGCGAAGAAGGAAGCTGCCGCGGCTGCTGGGGAGAAAGTACCGGAAAGACCGCTTTTCACCGACAACACACATGACTTTGGTTTACCCCGGACCCGACGTGCAGCAGCTGCCGCAGCCGCCTTCGAAGCTGAGGCACAAGTATCATTCTCCTCCGTTGACGGTGAATCCTCGGATATAGAATCACCTTCTGCCGAACGGGGTGAACGAAGTTGGTCGAAGAAGCGGCTTTCAATCACTTCCATTCCTCAGGCCGCTTCCCCGCAAGTTGTCAACGACGTTGACAACCGCGGTTCGTTCCATATGTTCAATGCTGGGTGGATCTTGCCCCCTGATCAACGTCGTGGTGGGCGAGCTCCCGTAGATAGGCAGCTCCTACCGCCTCCCAAGAAACGTCAAAGAACGGGTCTGTGTCAGCCCTCCGTCCATTTCTGTTATGTCAGCTGACTATCTCTTCGTCTGTACAGATCCCGGCACATCTTCAAGACTGTCAATGGTTAGCACTGCGGCTTCAGAAAACCAGACTTTACGGTCGCCTCCAACCACACCTTCGCCTGGTGACGAATCCATAGAAGTCGATATCAAGCATGAGGGCCAGGAGGCTACGGTGGACATGGAGCCTGCGGTTGACGCCGACAAGAGCATGGAGGTAGTGGAGCAGAGTCTTTTGGAGCAGAATATGGAGGCACCCGACCAGCCAGTCGAGGAACAATTGGAACCTATTCAACCCTCCAGTCCCACGGAGGCGGTCAAACCACTCACTACTCGAAGTGCAAATAAGGCTGCCCAAGCCCTCGTCATTGAAGTGCTGGACACGCCTGCGACACGAAGGCAGAAGCGTCGCCAGGGCAAGGACGCTGCTGCGGAAGCGCCAGATGGTAATGCCGTCGCTGGACCATCCAGGCCCACTCGTATCTCCACTGCGTCTCGTAAGGCACGAGAATCGATGGCACAACAAGAGGAGAATGAGGAGGTCGAGTCTGACCTGAGTGAGTTGAGCGAAGCAGGGAGCGACGGCAAAGAGGCAGAACGTCAACCACTTTCTCGGGGGAAGAACAAGAAATGGCCACAGGCAGCTGGGAGCACTTCTTCGAAGTCGGGTACTACCTCTGGACGTGTCAGGGCGGATGGTAGACCTGTACGCTCAAAGACCACGCAGCTGGATACTGGCACACTCGGTAAATTTTCTCTTGGAATCTGTAAGGGTGGTTGAACTCAGATGATCTTCTAAATTTTCAGTTTGGGCTAAAGCTCGTGAGTTTGGCCGACTCGCGCCCTGTTCGTTGTGAGGCTGATTTCCCATTCAGATTCCTTCCCGTATTGGCCAAGTGTGATTTTTGCTGAGGATCATCACGAAATACCTCTCAATATTTTGCAAGCGTTTAAGAAAGACCGTTTGAAAAGCAAATCGAAGATGTACATCGTTCAGTTCTTCGATAAGCTGAATAGTTGGTCAGTCCGTGTTGTGTTTTTTTGTAGTTGACACTCATGCACAAGATCCAGGGCCTGTGTCCCACGTGATAGGATCTTGTTGTTGAAAGAAGATGATGGTCAGTGAATCCCCGTTCCTTTGCAATGGTCAACAAACTGAAGATGTGTCTTTTGATGCGTAGAGCTCGACGAGGAGATGCTTGCTACCTCGGGGCCGAGGCAAAAATGGAAAACTGCAACTTTGAGGACTCAGTGTCGTGAAGCATACAGGTTTGTGCTTACCCCGTCACCTGATATGATGGCTGATAACCTGACTACATTCCAGGAGAGCGCTGGCTGAGATGGAGACTGATTCCGACAGGCGTGAACAGGATGATGCAGGGGAAGGGTCTGCGGGATAGTCTGAGTTTTTATTGGTTTATATAGTCTCTTTTCTTTCACTGTCTTTCGATTCTCTAGCTTGTAATCGCAATTTTAAGAAGGAGTCGGCGCTAAGTGAACAGTTGTTTCTCTAATTCATAAATTATTACAATTGTTCCAACTGAAGACCACAGGCCTGCTGCCACCCTTCTACGAACCAAATCGTCCTCCGTGACGGATCTATATTGATTCCCTTCGCTTCAATGTCGTTAATTCTACATCCGCCTGTGATTGAGGTGGCGTTTCCAACATCCCTCGAATATTCAAAAGCAACCTACGAGCAATTATATATCAACCTGTAGCAGAAGCGCGGCAAACACCACGAACCTGGAGCATATTGTTGCCTGAAGGCTCTTCAATAGCCTTCAGAATTCACAATAAATAAATATTAGCAGCAGGACAAAATTAGGATGCTCACCCAACAGCCAGATAAGACGCGAATGGATCTAATATCCATATCAAGAAGTTACAGATGGACACGGCTGTATTGTACCCCAATCAGATGATGAATGCAGGGGAGAGGTGAAAGGACGTACACATGATCACTGCACATGTTTGGGATCAGAACTCAGGATGGATGGAGTTAATGAGAGAAAATACTCACCAATGTAATAAATCAGTCCTACGTAGAAGACCATCAGCCATAATTCGCCGAAGTAGGTGAAGACTTGCCATCGCGAGATAGAATCGTCAGAATCGAGGAACGAGAACTTTGACGACATAACGATGATACTGATACTGGATGAAGATCGAGTGAACGGAGTGGACAGGGTCTAGCGAAATGTTTGTTGCCTTACGATGTTGGTATGATCTCCATCCTGTTAGTACAAAAACAACTGTCAAAAAGAGGATATAGGGTTATCTGACGGCTGAACGAGGTCCTTCAAGGATTTACTTGTCTCCAATAGGAAGAAAGGCACCCAGAAGCCTATAAGCAGGGGTTGACAAATTTTGCTTGTGCACCCGGAGAGGCATCCCCTGAGACCTAAAGAGCTTGCGGAGACAACTATTCCTTTTTGCATAAATATCGCGGAGTGTTCTATGATAACGTAGGTCACTCACATGTTTCATAGCGAAATACGATGAAGAAAATGGTGACCATATTGACCATGGAACACTTGTGAAAAGTTAGCCCTTGACTGAAGAAATGGGATTGCAAATTTACAAAACATAAAATCCCTAATGCATTAGTCAACCATCGTTTTTGATACAGTGCGTGCGTTCTCAGAACAAGCACAGCTTTAACGGCCAAACTTAAGCAAGAATCATGCGAGGAACAATTCGGGACTCACCTTCTATAATGGCAATAGATACTAGGTCCATTAATGTCGACACGATTTCATAGTTTCTGCAGCTGTTGAAGTTGACGACTGGATGAGACTTTTCAAATCGAGCAACCTACAACTGAAAAGAGAGGTCACTATGGGCATCATGTGGATTGTAAAAAAATACACACTGTCTCGGTTGGCGAGTAAACGAATTGCGCTTGGCGGCGAGGGATTGATTATCAGTGTGAGGCTTTCATGGAAGAGCGATTCATACAATACAGGTCGAGAACGAAAACGCAAGGCGGAAGATATCGATTCTAAAAATAATAAATGGGTGCCATCTCGGGCCTCATAGAGAGTGTGTACACACGAAGAGAAAAATCGTTGTGCCCACAGTCCTTTTCGCACTCCACACTCTTGAAATCTGGTCAAGATTTATAAGAGAACATGTCCATGTAAGAATACGATGACGTACCTCTTGATCTAGCGTCAGGACGTAATCCCACATCAAGATGGTTGCCGATGCCACTGTGAAATCGATGTTGTCTTAATCGCCTTTAAATGTCGATGTTATAAGTACAAACCAGTAGTGTACTGCATGAAGTCTCAACGGGAGAAGAGTCCAATAAATGAGACATACATACCTTCGTGGCGGCCAAGCTAGAGATTATTTTGTTTACGTCGGGGATGCCAGAAGCCATCGCGTGCAGGCCTTTAGGTTGAAGACGTGTTTCTATATAAGTATATGGGTCAAATATGGGTGGCGCTCCACTGGATCTAAATATATCTTGGATGTCGTACTGTGGTCCTGTGGATATGTTCCAGGATAAGGATAGTTGTTGCAAACTTTTGGCTAAGCTGAGGTGACTGAGCCTTCGTTTTCCGATGGGAAGCGGAGAGGAAGCGCAGGAGTTTGAGGTTAGGTCGGAGGTAGAAAGTTCCTTCTATAACCATGCACATGCCTGCGAACTCAAAGACGAGCGTCTCAGAGGAAGATCAAGATCGGCGCCCGTGGTTGCAAACACAAAGCCATACACAGGCTTGAGCTTGAATGATGAAGCCATATCGAGTGCTCTGAGTCTAAGGAGCTTTAACTTTTCATAATGCTCCACGTTGGCCACCAGTGACCTTTCAATTGAGGCCGTAGGGCCTGGACGCTTGGGGCAAACATTTTCCATGGCTTGTCCTCCTACGAGCGACGACGTGCCTGAGACAGAATGATAAGGCACAAAAAGACCGAGAGCTCCCCAACGGTGATTCACCTCTCAGTAGATGAGAAGGAAGTGCCCATGAGGGTACGATGCTACCGCAGGGAGGACCTTAGTTCGGGGTGGCTTGCAAGTGGCTTGGTTCATTTTCATATGTCTTTTTTGTTTTGTTCTGCAGCCATGATTATTCAAGCGATGTTAAGGTGGCGGTAGTAATGCCCAGAATCACTGGGACATACGGCGGCGGTATCCAGGTTGTTTGACGCAAGTCTGACAAAGATTGACTCTGAGGAAGGAAGTTGCCGTTTATGTAAGGGGTCTGTGACTCCGAAATCACGAGATTTTACAAACACTTGTGACATAACGCGTTTCTCAAGGTCAAGCATTTTCCGCCAACTCGATGACAACGCCAGCTCTCCAAATTGTAGCTATTACTGATCGAGAGCTACTACCGGAATGTCTCCCAAACCTTATGCCATTCCATATCAATTATAATGGCCCAGCGGCAGTATCGACATTTATGCGCATCAAGCACGCAAAGGGGGAGGTTGGTGCGCCTGAGAAAAACCAGATTGGGGGTATCAATGAGGAAGTGGTGGTTGGAGTTGAAGGGTTGACGGTAAAGGATGCATCCGCTGAGAAACAAGTAGTCATGATCAAGAACGAGGACGTGTCCATGGAGGAGACTACGACCGACTCGAACCTGCCTCAAATCAAACAGAAGGCATCGGAACCAATCACTGAACTTGACATTGAAAAAGATGTGGAGGAAAGGGACATAGTGTCATTCGGAAACAGTACTCCCGGTGAGCGAAAGGGCGAAAAGGCGGCCCAAGTCGCGACAGTGATGGATGCTTCGCAAGACTCGTCCTCCGAAATGCCCATCCTCACTGGGTCAACATCGTCAGTTGAGCTCCCATCTCCACTAGAATATATCATTCCCTCCCCTTCGGATCCTGATTCATCACGCTTTGTGTCGACTTTCCGAGGACGCGCTATTCACGGTCTAAAGGTCGGCTTACCTGCTGGCTATGTGGGCGTACTGCTTCGCTCCGAGGGTGTTGCTAGCAGCAGTCAAGCTACTAGGAATAAAGGGAAGGCGAAGGCAAAGCCGGTACTGAAAAAGGTAACAACTCGGAAGGGTAGATTCACCCGAAGCGCGGTCCCGAAACGCGCAGTCGAGGAGGTGGAGGCGGAGGACCAAGAACCCGACGAAACCGCGAGCCTGGAGGCCGATTGCGTTGAGGCACTACCAAACGACGTGCCTATACGAACGCTTGTTCCCATCTCACAATTTTCATCATTTGTTCTATGGCACGCGGACCGACCTGTAGACGAAAATCGGGACGAGTATTTTCGCTCCCTAGCGGAGTGGACAAAGTTGGCTGAAGAGGTGTGTTTCGTCGTTTGTTAACAATGTCTATTATTCATGAGGTTCTATAGATCCATCAGACCGAGGATTAAGCGTACTGTCATCCAGGAGCGGGTCAACTAGACACTGGATTCCTCCAAATGTTGTCGTTCCTGCTCTAACGTAAGACGACAAGTGAGAACAAATTCATGTGGATGAGCCAAGGCACGGCGAGGAGACGCCCGAAGGCTGTGCATCCGATAAGGTTCTTCTTCACCATAATACCTGTCAAGGCGCACAGTGGTACCGTTTCGCGCTCTTAGCTTAGTTGAGATTGGCATTTGTTTCGAGATCAAGTTCGCCTGCAGCTTCTTTGTGATTGTTTGAATGATACTGATCGACTACGCTAGAAATTCGCTGGTAGTAGAGACCGCAGCCACGATGTGCGACTCCAAGTTGCCTGAGGGCAGTCCACCCGCCCCACAAAATGGGCTTAGTCTGCCCGGGCCCCCCGAGCTTATTCCACACGTCTACAGAATCCCAAACGAAATCCTCGGTCTCATCTTTTTGTTCAACGCAACTTGGACAAAGGGCAAGATGGACAATCCACGAAGAACGACAATGGCGACCTCTCAAGTGTGCCAGAGATGGAGAAACGCCGCGCTCTCATACCCTGGGCTCTGGAGTCGTATTATGAATTTCCAAAAGGATCCGATTCCGCTTCTCATAGAACTTCTGAAGCGATCGGATCCGGTCCGCATTGATGTAGGGAAAGATGATCAACAAGTGACCTTGGGATGGGGCGACGGAAGAAAAATATCGGAAATTTTAACTGCAAACACCCAAAGGATTCGCACTTTCAATGTGGAGATGGGACAGGCAGACTTGGAGCACCTAGCCAAGATGTTTATCCAATACCCAGCACCCCATCTCGAATTTCTTGGACTCAACGTCAATGGGGATCTAGGAGAGTTACTGTTTCAAGCTCGTGTTCCCGCTCTACGCCGTCTGCATCTCATCGATTGTGACATTCACAAAATCCCCTTCATGACATCAAAGGTCCCGTTTTTCGCCACTCTCACCGAGTTATCTATCAAGGACGTTACAAACATTTCGATTTCGACTTGGGTTCTCATCCTCCTCCAAACGCCGTCACTTCGATGGCTCTCAATTTTGTTTTCCATCAGTCCAACAGGCGAAATTCAGAGTCAGCGTAATAAAGCGCCTCTTCCCGAACTCTTGATGCTGAGTTTGGCTGGGCGATTTAATGACTGTGTCTCATTAGTTGACCACATCGTGGCTCCTCCTCTGTGCAGCTTGCGATTAGAGTGTACTTCTATGCCAGTGGGCCGGGAGTTAGATCAAGCGTTGGACATCGCGGAGCAATGGACCAGCCAGTGTTCTCTGCGCAATGTGATAGCTCGTCGCCTTTGTGTCGTGGCGATTGTGAGAAGCAGTCTTATTGTCGGGAATCCAAACTGGTTCGGTGCATTGAACACCTGGGGCACATGCGAAGCAGCGTCTTTAAGATCGAAATGCCATATTGATGGGACGTCCATGTTGAGCTTCCACTTTACTTGGGAGAGCTCTGAAGAAGTCTCATCCTGCTCTCATCGACTCGTTTCATGCTTTCGCCCCATTTATTCGGTCGCTGAATCTTTGATTCTATGGGTTGACGACGATATGTTCTCTTTTCATGAAAACTCTCTGGCAATAGAGGAAATCCTTCCCTCGTTCTACAACCTGCGAGTACTTCATGTCACGGAAGAATCGGTTGTTCATATTATAAACCTCCTATACAATCCTGAGCTTCAAAAGGGAAGCTCGGATATCCTATTGCCTTCCCTGAAGACGATATATTTTATGGATCCCAGATTTGGAGAAAACGACAAATGCTTCGACACCCTCCTTTCGGTCGTACAGCAACGGAGGCGTATTCATTCCCCAATACAGAATATTAACATCGTCTGTGATGAAGGAGAAGATCCTCGTTTACATATGAACCAAAGACAGCAAGACGTTCTAACTGAGCATGGAGTACGTATCGAGCTCTCCGCCCTAACAATGTCTGAGGAATTTCGGTTTTTGCTGGACCACTGTGCCTCAGGATAGTAGTTATAATACGGCACTACTTTTCTGCACCTTGGCCCTACACCGACGCGATACGAAAGTAGAATAAACTATATAAATAAACTTGCGTTCAAATCCCTATATTTCCGTTTTATCCTGGAAGAGAAGAGGTAGGGCAACAAAAGTTTAGTACAAGGCCGCCATACGACCTCAATGAGGCTATTTGAGTTGAGAATATTAAGTGTAATGGGGCGGTACTAGGGAACACGCGGCGGACCCATAAATAGTCCTGTATTACTTGTCTAGCTGATTAATGTATGGAGGGAGTGGATTGGTAAACCTTTGATAGCAACGAAGACTCATTAGAAACATGCTGAGAAATCATCGCTTTCTAGCGAACATTAAGTAGTATAAATTGTCAATCCAGCAGTAAAGCGGTCGTATCAATCCTTTATTCGAAAGCATTTAATGACGATCCTAATCACAGGCGGAACAGGGAAGACGGGGCTCAAGCTCGCTCATTTACTGAACAAAGCTGGCCACCCCATTCTCCTCACTTCCCGCAAAGGCGAGGTATCCCACCCATTCAAAGGCGTCAAATTTGACTGGCTTGACCCATCAACCTTCGACAATCCATTCGACGTCGACCCAGCAATCGATCGCGTTTATATTGTGGGGCCAGTAGGGATTCTGGATATGCTTCCACATGTGAAGCCTTTCATTGATCTCGCGGTGACCAAAGGTGTTAAGCGATTCGTCGTGTTGGGTGCAAGCCCGATCCCGAAAGGAGGCCCTGTTGCTGGAAAAATCCACGAGTATCTAGAGGAAATTTGTGTAGATTACGCAGTTTTGCGTCCGACTTGGTTTATGGGTATGCACCTCAGTCTCTGTTTCTGGGTTGGGCTGATGCAGTGCCCCATTAGAGAACTTTTCCATTAGCCCCGTGGCGACCAATAGTATTCGGTTACACAACGAAATTGGGTCAGTTGCAAAAGACGGACGTCTCGCGTTTGTTTCGGTGGACGACATTGCCAAGGCTGCGTCGGATGCTTTACTCGATGAGAAGAGCTGGAATAGCGACCGATATATCTTAGGGCCCGAGCTACTTTCGTACGGTGAGGTGTGTGTTGTTTCTTCAAGGAAGAAAGGCGCTAGCTGAACTCAGGTGACATCGTGAAGGTCGCAGCCTTGCTCAGCAAAGTCCTTGGAAGGAAGATTACGCACAAGAGGCTGACCCAAGATGAATCGTTATCTATCTGGACATCTGTCGGCGGCCTGTCCATCGGACTTGCGAAAGGCCTGATAAAGATGGAGGCGGAGATTGCAGATGGGGCGGAGGTGGCTGTATTTGAGAATGACAACAAGATCCTTGGCAAGACACACCTGAGGGAGTTTTTCGAATCCAATCGGGAGTTGTGGGTAATTTGAACAGGAACAATGAAGGCGCTGATGGTCCTGTATTCTTTGACTCGTTGTATGGCTATCAGTACTTAACATAAGCTGGAATAACCTATCATGCGATCATAGGAGAGGTTCAGAGTTGGCACGAGTGTTATTTCAGGGAGCTAGGCCTGTTCGGGTTTTCGTCAAATTTTTGTCCGCAGAGGGATCAGTCATTTGACCTACTTTCCCATGTCCTGTCGCGTAACTCGGAATTGAGTAGGACTATTATTAGATGTCAGGCCTTCAGGTGCCTTGGGTGCCCAATGACGCTTATCGGGTGCCAGGGAGATTTCCGACATATAAGCCGTCGTATCAATCCTTCACTTGAAAGGATCTGATGACAATCCTAATCACAGGCGGAACAGGGAGGACGGGGCTCAAGCTCGCTCATCTACTGAGTAAAGCTGGCCACACCATTCTCCTTACTTCCCGCAAAGGCCAGGTACCCCATCCATTCAAAGGCGTCAAATTTGACTGGCTCGACCCATCAACCTTCACCAATCCATTCAACGCCGACCGAGCAATCGATCGCGTTTATGTTGTGGGGCCAGTAGGGGTTTTCGACACGCTTCCACACGTGAAGCCTTTCATTGATCTCGCGGTCACCAAAGGTGTTAAGCGCTTCGTCGTCTTGAGTGCAAGCGTGATCCCGAAAGGAGGCCCAGTTGCTGGAAAGGTCCACGAGTACCTAGAGAAAATTGGTGTAGATTACGCAGTTTTGCGTCCGACTTTGTTTATGGGTATGTACCCCATTGTCTTCAATCTGGGTTGGGCTGATGCCTAGTGTTCCATTAGAGAACTTTTCCACTGGCCCGGTGACGCCTAATAGTATTCGGCTACGTAACGAAATTGGGTCAGTTGCAAAAGACGGACGCGTCGCGTTTGTTTCGGTCGACGACATCGCGAAGGCTGCGTCGGACGCTTTACTCGTTAAGAAGAGCTGGAACACCGACCGATATATTGTAGGGCCAGAGTTACTTTCGTACGATGAGGTGCGTGTTGTATCTTTAAGGAGGAAAGGCGCTAGCTGAACTCAGGTTCCATCGTGAAGGTCGCGGCCTTGCTCAGCCAAGTTCTTGGTAGGAAGATTACGCACAAGAGGCTGACCCCAGACGAATCGTTATCTATCTGGACAACTGTTGGCGGCCTGACCGTCGGACTTGCCAAAGCCCTGATAAAGACGCAGACGGAGATTGCAAATGGGGCAGA
Organism: Laccaria bicolor S238N-H82; assembly: GCF_000143565.1. Lineage (NCBI taxonomy): Eukaryota > Fungi > Basidiomycota > Agaricomycetes > Agaricales > Hydnangiaceae > Laccaria > Laccaria bicolor. The sequence goes on along the minus strand of NW_001889873.1, from coordinate 198,417 downwards.
GGTGGCTGTATTTGAGAATGCCAACAAGATCGTCGGCAAGACACACCTGAGGGAGTTTTTCGAAAGTAATCCAAAGTTGTGGGTAATTTGAACGGGGACATTGAAGGCGTTGATGGTGCTGCATTCTTTGACTCGTTGTATGGCCATTTGTAACATAACCTGGAATCATCTATCAGAGCAGAAGTTCGGAGTTGGTATGAGATCTACCTGCAGGTGACAGAGATCAGGACAACTAGACAAGCGGTTTGCCCTGCTTCGAGATTCCCCTCTGTACGATCCTCCAGTCTGCAAAAACATCGACTGGAGTACGAATAGTAAATTATTGGTGTCGGCCTCGACGAGACATTCAGATTTTAAGTACAACAAGGACCTCCGAAGCAACCATGAGATGGACAAATGGGTTGATCCCGGACTCTTTTGCAGTTGCATCAATCAGCGTCGCGAACTTGTCGGGCCCGCCTCGCACACCACCCGAAAGGGCAATTTGAGTGAAGTTCAGTGTGCAACGATGAATTTGAAATTAGGATTTGAGAGAGAGGGGTGGACGAAGCTGTGTCAATTCAAGGAAAGGGAAGGCCTAGCGGTGCTGTGGTTTGAAAGATAGATGCTGCATAGAGCGGTCATTTTTTGGCGGAGTTTATAGCGGTTGGCAAAACGAAATAAATGGCACAGGCACATTTCTGCACGCATTTGCCAACCACCATTTTCCGCAAACCATCACACTGTAACAGTGCCCCTCACTTTCTTTTTCAACGCCCCTCTTTTCCAAATTCCAGGATATAAAATCCCTCAGCTTTTACTTGCAAAAAGGTGCGTTCACCTTCTCCTTTTCACCTTCATTTCATCCTCAACCACGTCTTTGTATTGTTTCTTCAGCCTAAAAGCAAAATGTTCACCCTCTCCACACTTACGTTCTTGCTCGCCCTTGCCTTGCCTCTTCTCGTCCGTGCAGATGTTACTCCAGCTGAGCCAGCCCCAGGGGCATCGTTCAATGCTGGCTCCTCATGTACTATTACGTGGATTGGTGACAAAGCTTCCACGACGATTTGGAAGAACATGGCCATTGAGCTCATGACGGGGGATAACTATGACATGGTCCATCTCACCAGTACGTTTTCTATCGGAAGATACGCGCTTGTCAACTGAGCCCCGCCCTCAGCCGTTGCTACTAACCAAGACGGAACTGTCGATGGAAGTTTCTCATACACCTGCCCAGAAGTGAGCTTTAGAGTTTCCCTCTTCTTGAGATTTTGCAACTCACTTGTATTACCTCAGGTTACGCCAAACTCTGCCATTTACTTCTACCAGTTCACGTCGCCCCTGACCAACAATGCGACATGGACTGGCCGCTTCACCATTGCTTCGTCCACGGGCAATTCGACTCCACCTCCTAACGCTACTCAACCTGGCACAGGTGAGGCCATTCCATGGGGTACCGGCGCCCTGAACGACCCCTCGAAAGCCGTTGCTGCTCCCATCTTAAGTGGATCTGGAGCAACCTCCAGCACCGCGTCTGGGGTCTCTCTCTCCAGTACCGCCATGTCTATGGTGCGCTCCTCCTCGAGCGTTATGTCGTCGTCAGCATCATCTTCCGTTTCCTTGTCGTCGTCGGCCGCATCGCCTTCTACTTCAGCCAGCAATGGAGTAGCCGCAGCAGCGATTATTGATGGTCGCGTGTGGGCAACCATGATGTCGTTGGGCGCGTCAGCGATGGCTTTTATGCTGTTGTTATGATCCCGATGTGACTAAGAGCACACTGTGCTCCCCTGTTATCCTCTGCATCATTATTGGTTACGGACTTGGCTTTTCGTTATATTTATCAACGATTTACGATCTTGGGCATTCTATTTTCCCCTGGGTTTAGGTACTACACTAGCATAATCATCGTCACACCATGGAGTTGCTTGCACCGTTTGCTTTATCCATATCCTGAAGTCGAACGTTGTGACTGCGGGCTATATCAGCATGATAGATATCAATTACCCTCATACTAAGTACCCTCATCATTAATGAATGATCTGCGCATCACGTAAGGTGATCATGTAGGGCACAGGACCACCGGCAGTGTTTCTTCTTACCTCGTCCCTTCGCGTACTTCGCTAACTTGATGCTGGACCACGACTTCGCTTGTATCGGTTAAACAGATGGTGGCAATTCAACGGAATAATGATTACAGTATACACTGGACCCACATAAAATCTCTCGCTACCTTGCATGTCTGCGAAACATTTAGCCTTCCGATTGGGTATACAGGCCGATCCAAACCACAAATCAGGAGGCCGCACACCCTTATCTAATTCTTTGCTTATAACCCTGTACGGCCGGGGAAATAGGTCTTGACGATTTTTCTTTGAACCTTGCCGTGATCAATGACCGCTCGTAGAAGCTCATCCTGAGTGGGGTTAGGTTGGCGTTGACTTCAGACGGTCAGGGTCATGAACATATCGAGTCCAGTGACCAAGTGGTGCGGTATTAAGAATGTCCGTCCAACGTTTAGCGCACTCTGTTTGATGTAAGTTACTATCACTGATAGTCAACAGAGAAGGAGAGGACCTACGGTCACTGTTTGGGCCGGATTGGACGACTGAGGCAACAAGCGACCACATTAGTTTGTTCCGTATCTCGATCCCCTTCACCGACTTCTCGTCCTCATCGGGAGCCCAACCCCCTTTGACGACGTCTGAGGCCATCTTCGCAAACCACCTCTTGATCCCGACGTCAGTCAGCATAGCTAGCGAGAGGAGGGCCAAGTGAAACGCGGACCTCGTTGTACTGCCTCACGGAGGATGGTTTTCCACTGCGGTCCAGGATCTACGTCCTCTGCAAACCATTTGTTCAGTGGAAGGGATAACGCAAAGGAGCAAGGCTATAAGTATTGCGCGTTGTCGTGATGTTCATTGTACTAGACATACAAGATTAAGGAGGAGAACCACACTCGAGCGCTCAGCCAGATACATACCTAGATAAGTGTCGTAGATGGACATCCGTTTCCCAAGTGTCGATGACCGCGTTTGGGATTGGTCGTCCGGGTCCGAGAACCGTGGATTCTGTTACGCTAGGCGGTTAAGCGTTATTCGTTGAACCAACCAGGGTTGAAACACCCATATTAATTGTTAGAGTCTAGCGTTGGTTCAAATATTGAAGAAACCTTGACATCCTATGTCCGAGCTTATTATGCCGGTTTCGGATAGCAGTCCTACCAGAATCTACTCAGCCATAAATTCAGAGATAAAGAAAGAGACCTTTCATCGGAGTCTCTCCGACGAAATCAATGATCGTGGACCTTTCGCGAGAGCAAACTTTAGGTCGAGATCCCGTGTAAATTGGCAGACTAACATACAAGACTTTGGAAAATGAACCTATAGTAAAATTTCAAGAATCGGTGATTTGTGGATGGGTGATATCAGGAAGCTCAGTGATCGAATCCGAGGTCATGTCTATTCATGTTCATGTTAAATTCGTGGACGTTTCGAAAGACCAATTCCATGCTGTTTCGCCCTCACAGTGGCATTTTCCAAGGATTGTTTGAGAATCTGAGCGTGCTGGTTGTTGGCTGGTCGCTCATAATGCTTTGTGACTATATATGTACGAGTATGTATCACGAGTATGTCAATCTACTCACGTGGGTGTTGAATGAATACCCAACAGTTACAATACTGTACTATTTCGACCAAGTGTTCACGATTTTGGGAAATTTTTCATGCCGAGATGGCCGAAAAAATTTCTTTTGATTTACATAAGACGAATAAAAAAAAATAGTTTTTTTGTCGATGTGACGTGTGACGTGAACAACTTGGTCGAAATAGTACAGTATCAATGAACATGGATCCAGTAAGTGAGGCAGATATAATTCTCTTTCGAATAATCTGAAGCCTTTGCCAGCAGCTCCCCGCATCCCTTCGTGCTTGGCGCGATCACAAACCATATAATAATCCTGAATGGTACAAGCCATGGGAACAACTCTGGCCCTTCTTCCTTGAACATGGCTATGATCTCTTTTGTCTGGGGTCTGGAGGCAAGGCCAGTATCCCCGGCGGCACTTCCGCTCCTGCATTGGACTCCTTCGGGCTCTATGGTGATCGGGGGGATGAATTTTACAGTCAAATGGGACGCGTCAGTCAGGACTTTCTCGGTTCTTTTGCATTCTCTGATCATTTCCTTGCAGTACCCGCTGGCTTTTGCAGCTCGAGATAGGTTGGAAGTGTAATTCTTCCTTGTAATTTTTGCTCATATATGCCTCTCAGGAAAAACAGAGATGTAGTCATCAAGCTCGTTGCACATGGCGATGAGGGGCTCAACGAACTCAAGATCCTACATCTCCTCAATTCAGAACCACTTAGATCGGATTCTGCGAATTTGACTGTTCAGGTTCTTGAATTTCTGAGTTTTAGTGATTGGCAGTTTGTAGTGATGCCGTTCTACGATGGTTGTGATGAAGCGCCTTTCTTGCGGGCGTCGGAATGTTTGGACTTTGCAGAACAAGTCCTGTCAGTAAGTCAAAATTCAGGCGCTGGAACTCAGCGATGGGCTACTACTAATCTCTACTCAGACGTTGGCCTTCTTGCATTGCAATCATATTGCACACTTGGTTGGTCACATATTTTTGTATTTGCCCTATATCTCATCGCCCATGTAGGATATTTCCCATGAAAATATTGTGATGAATCATCATGGGAAGGTCCCAGGGGACCCATTCATCGACATTTGGCCCCCTCACGAATTTCGCTCAACCTTTCCTGTGCGATATTATCTCATGGATTTTGGATGTTCCGTCCACCTCCCACCCAACTTGCCCCCCCGGGATCGCCTGATCAAACCGTTTAAGATCGCGCGAGAGCAATGCCCCGCGGAAATGCTTGGGTCAACAAAATACGACCCCTTCGCAGCGGATATTTACGTAGTGGCAAGAGTCTTTTATGGCTTGTTCAGGGTACGGTTATCATTTCTTTGTTTAGTCTTCTATATGAAGCAAAGCTCTACTTCCAGGATATCGTTCCGGATGTTCCTGGATTGCTGGAGCTTCTGCAAGACATGTCATCTCACAATCCCTCAAGTCGAATCTCCCTCACTGTGGCACTAGATCGGCTGGAAGTGTTGAAGTCCCAGACACCCCCTCAGGTGCTGTCGCAGGTCAAACAGATTGGGCTATCTGCGTATCAGTTAATTCCTCAAAATATCAGTTAATTCTAGAAGCTTCTTCCGTACATTCTTTGAGATTATCTCTACTGGGCAATTGACGTTCGCCTGTCGGCTTGTATGGGCGAGCTTTCAAAAGTGGTGGTGGGTTTCTCTTCGTTTATTATATTATCTGTTCTTACGCTCCCCGAGGCTCAGCAAGGGCTCCAAGGAAATGGATTGAGAATTTGCCCTACCTACCTTGCTTTGCGGTCATCGAGATCATTGCATGATTTCGATTACCATTTTCCGCAAACCATCACACTGTAACAGTGCCCCTCACTTTTTTTTTCAATGGACTGGCCGGTTCACCATTGCTTCGCCCCTCCGCACGCTACTCAACCTGGCACGGTGACGCCATTCCATGGGGTACCAGCACCCTCAACCACCCCTCGAAAGCCGTTGCTACTCCCATCTCAAGTGGATCTGGTGCAACTCCCTCCACCACTTCTGGGGCCTCCCTCTCCGGCCCTGCGACGTCTGCGGCGCGCTCCTCCTCAAGCGTTATGTGATGCGTCGTCATCGTCATATTCAGTATCCCCATCATCGGCAGCATCGGCTTCTTCCACTTCAGCCCGCAATGGAGTAGCCGCAGCGGCGATCATTGATGGTCGCATGTGGGCGACGATGGCCTTTATGCTGCTGCTATGATCCTGTCGTGACTGAGAGCACACTGTGCTCTCCTGTTATCCTCTGCATCTTCATTGGTTACGGACTTGGATTTTCGTTATATTTATCATTGATTCATGTTCTAAGGCATTCTATTTTCCCCTGGGTCTACGTATTCCACTAGCATAATCATCGTCACACCATGGAATTGCTTGCATCGTCTGCTTTATCCAAATCATGAAGTCGAACGTTGTGGCTGGGGGTGATATCCCAATATGACAGATACGTGGTCACCTTACGGGATGCGTAGATCATCCATTATTGATGAGGTTAGTTAGTATGGGGAGTAATCGGTAGTGCAGGCTGAGAACCCAACTGCTGTAGTTTCTACTTACTGGACCCTGCGCATGCTTTTCGCTTCATTTGACTGCCACCAGATAGAACTTGAAGCTTGCTTGAGCTTGATGAATTGAGGGTGAAGCATGCCTGAAGCTCTTCAGCTCGCTTGTTTCGTCATCCAAACGAATGGTGACAAGTGCTCTCCATTCAACGATGCGATGATTACAATCTACACTAGAGCTACATATATGGCATCTCGCCCTACCTTGCATGTCTGCGAAACATAACCTTAGCCTTCCGATTGGGTATGCAGGCCGATGCAAACCACAGATCAGGAGGCCGCACACCCTCATTCTCCATCTTCACGTCGTAGTTGAGAACTGTATGCGCAAGCATGATCTTGAGCTCGCAAGCAGCAAAGAAGCGTCCGGGACACGCATGGCGTCCATGCCCGAACAGCAAGAACTCTGGGGAGGTGGTGACTATATCGTATTTCCTAGCACCATCCTGCCGCAGCCTCATTTTCGCAAAGCGAAAGCCGTCAAACTGATCAGGATTGTCGTACTTTTCTGGATCGTTGTGAGCTGGCGTACAATTGACACAGACTGTGGTTCCTTTGGGAATGAAGGTGCCGTCCGCGAATGTGTAATCCTTCCTAGCAACTCGCCCCATCAAGACTGTTGAAATGGTAGTCGTCAGCATAAGCTATCCGCGAGAAAGAGCAACACTAACGATTTCCGATAGGGTTCATTCGCTGTGATTCCTTGATGAAACTGTCGACCTTGTGCATCTGATCTAAACCTTCTTTGCTCCAGCCTTCTCGTTCGATGACCTCGTCAACTTCTGTGCGAAGGGGTGCGATATATTCGGGTAAAGCAGCTAGACAGAATAAAGCATGGACAAACGACTGTGTAACCCCCAACACGCGGTGAGTTGGGTGACTGGAGAGGCGTCGACATGGAATAACCCACATTTGAAGATGACTGAATAGCCGCAAAGTTGACAACTAAGACGCGTCTCGTATGTCGTGAATAAGCCATGACAGAAAGTCAAGCTAAGAGTAGTTGAGCAACGGGATCAAGGTTGAAGGAAGAAAGAAAACTGACCGGCTTCTCATACCCATCTCCAACTTTTTCCTGTTCCTCCCCGCGAGCGTCAACAATGGGTTTAAGGTGCTTCAACCCTTGCTGGAAACGTCCCGGAAGCCTTGAAAAAAAGCGGTTGACAACCCTATTGCGGATATTTGAATTTCACAACTTGGATTGAAGAAAGTTCAAGTAATACTCACGGCCTTAGGAAAGGTGGTACCAACTGAAGAAAGGTGGTCATGGCGAGAAGTTCGGTAGTGAATTGCATGCTAAGCTTGAGGTATTCTGGGTTGCGGCCTGCAGGAAACACGTTGGAAAGGAGAAATCCATGACATTGACAATGGGGGCTGACTGACACAAAGGAAGACCGACGAAGACACGGTTGCTTGCTTGGCATATCACCTCCGTCATCGTCTCTAAAGCCGTAAAGCTCTTCCAACCTGGTCATGACTTTGTAAGGGACTACTGAGAGTCTGAGAAGGCCTTCTGCAGAAAGTAGCTCACCGTGATCGTTGGGTGAGATGACTAACTCATCAAAAGCAGAGACAATTTCGTCATGTACTTCTGGAACAAGTTTTGGAAGGGCCCTAGTGAGTTGTGACCGGACAATAGATACGTGGTGTGGTGCTTCGCTGCAGCCGGGGCCAAGTGTGTAAACCGTCTGAAGAAACTAGCAACAGACAGATCGTTAGCAAAAGCACACTTACCCTAGAATAAGGAGTAAGATACCTCATCTTGAGTATCAGAGAATGACAGCGCATCCTCAGGGGCTGAACGCAGTTCTTCAATTGCACCAGACCCAGAAAATACAACCTTCCAATGTAAGAAGTCTGGTATTTTGAAAACTCGGATTTGATTCGGGAACTACTATAACCCGTCAGTGTCAGAATGGTGCTGATTTTTATGACGTACTTTGGCAACAGTCTTGTCGACATAGATCTTTCCATTGGACAAGTAGTGAGTCGAGATAGAATAAAATTGGCCCGTCAAATCTCAAGGTAGGGATATGCTTCAGCTACAATAATGGACGGTCAACCGACTGAAACGGGAATGCTTCAGTAACGCACTTTACGGGTCTTGCCAACGTAGTGGACCAGCAAGACGACTCCGAATATGCCAATGGCAGTAAGATGAGAGAAGGTCAAGAAAAGGTGCATGAGATTTTAGCGAAAAGTAGAAAGTGGTGCTGCGGTTGATGTGATTCGGACCTCAGATGGGGCTAAGTATTATTGATTTGGCGGATTTGGTGGAAGATGTTATGTATCAGAGGATGAAGGAGCAGAAAGCAAAGAACTAATTGGGGAGTAACGAGTACGATATTAACGGTATGCTGCTGTCCTTGATGAAGGGGACTTGGCGAGTAGCTCTTTTCAACCTGTACCTCAAGGGGGTGTCGGGATTAAAAAAAAAGACCTAGGGTCGATTTTTTTGGTAGTGAGCGCTGGGCTGAACCAACCACCCAACGTAATCAGGCACATGTCTACTTTAGGAAATATGACGTCACCGCCGTGCTCCTGGTTCTCCTTTCGACGTTGAAAATGCATTGCAGACCCAATGCATGGGCACCTGTGCATGGCAAACACAAATGAGATGATATTAGAATGGTTTGACGTGAAGATGTAAATAAGTTTCATGTTGAAACCCTAACAGAAAGTAGGTTTACTTATCCACACAGTTTCACATCCCACTGGATCACATTGTTGGCGGTTAGCTCTGCTCGGGATCCACAAAAACAATCCTCTAATCCTCCAATGTCAACAACCTTACATTTTCATCTTTCACACTGACCTCATGTTTCCTTGTTGACAATTTCCGAGCTTGAAATAGGTGGCCTATGAACCTCGTTGGTGTCAGAATGAGTCACGGCATGAGTGTCCTGTTCTGTGGAATCTCATGGTGAGTTTGCGTGCCCCGGAATATGCTAACAAATCATAATCAAAGGTCTTTGACGGTTGCCACACTAACGAAAATTATCAATGCATGTTATTATTGCCTTATGTAAGCAGTCCCATTGGTGTTTTTGGCGCATCCTGAGGCATTTAGCACACCTTGAGGCTTTCTAGTATCTATTATGTATACTTTATCCATCAGGAAGGCCGTCTATAATGATTTTGGGCCAAAATTTTTGAGCTTCCAATTTTTTTTTAACAGCCTGACGGCCCAACCAACCAACCGGCCCCCGGTCCGGGATTATGATCCCGACACCCCCTTGCTGTACCTCTACAAAATTATATCTATGTATCATGCATATCGGCCTCAAATCTTGGTCCTTGAGTCTATGATTATTGCAAAATGGGGGACACTACGTAATATTCAAAGAATGGCACCTCAGACATTCCTAATCTTTATCCTAGCTTATAAAGAATGAGGGGCATAGAAAGAGCGACAAAAAGAACGGTGGAGTTGATGGAAGAGAAGGTGGGGGACGAGGAGCTAATCATACAAGGTGAGACAAGAAAAAAGAGGGTAGAGAGTCTGTATCGGATCATGGGGACAGGCTAGAACCGAGCAAGAACCGAGGGGTGCCTGCACAGAATGATTACCGAAGAAAGACATGGTCAGCCTACACAAACAAAGGCATAGAAGTTGGCGAGACGAACTTGGGGGAATCGGCGATATCACCGTCGAAGTTGACAATGACGAGATGAATCACAAGAAGATGTAAAGAAAAACAGAAAGGGTAGACGAACATGAGGACCAGCTAGGAGGGAAGGGGAAGACAAGGCAATAGTACTAAGGGGTGACAACAGACAAGCCAGTGACACACTAGGAAGGTACACAAACCTAATCCAGAAGACGGGTGCCGGGGAGGACCTCCTTAATGCGCTTTTCCAACTCACAATAGGGGGTGGCGTATGTAACGTCGGTGGAGTCAGTGACACCGCCGCCGCCAGTAAGCAGGCCGACAATGCGGCCACCCCGCTCAACGATAATTGATCCAGAGTCGCCGTCACTGGAAAAGGGGCCCAGCAAAGGACGTTTGTTATGAGGAACGATTGTGAGCTCGCGTGTTGTAAAGTGGGTGTCAATGTGCTGGTAATAGCGAACCAGGGACCTCAAGCCGCTTATCCATCCAACAGTGGTGCCCGTCGACCTCCCGGTCTTGATGACCGCCATCGCGGGTTCGCCCATCGCGTTGAGCTGTGTGGGGGAGCGAATCTCATCCAGGGGAACAACTCCCTTGATGCGGAGGAGGCCGTGCGGTGGGTATCCATAGTCCCTCCGGTCGCTGGGGTCCGGGAACATTGTCTTCAAGAAGGTTTTTTCATCGAGTTTGTCTCCTGTATAAATCAAGTGTCAGGGTACATGTGTTTGTCAAGTGAAGTAGGAGACACACCAATAAACATAGTATTACCCTTGAAATCAGCGCCGAATGCATCCTTCCGAAGGCCAATGACAGCCCAGTCCCACGTGCATGCATCAGGCCCGTTAGAAGAGGCCTTGATGGAATCGGCATACACCACCCGTCCGATGCAGCGACTCCTGGGCGCAAACATAGTTGCGGCACGATTAGCAAGCTGGTCGAGCCGCATCATGGACTCCTCCCAATTTTTGATATTCTCCTCAGAAGCTCTGATATCACCTCTAATTGTCTCATCCTCATCAGCCTCGCCGTTATCCAGTTTAGCCTGCAGTGAATGTATCTTGTTCTGTTCAGCTTGGATAGTCTGTCTAAGGATCAGGAACTTCTCTCGAATGTCCAAGACCGCACGGTTGTAGGAGTCAGTCCCGAGCAGAATGATGTCCTCGTGGTGCTTTTCAGCTGATATTACTGACAAACGCCTGTTATCAGTAAACTTCGGAGGGGGATGTGCAACGTGGGCGGCGGTCAGAGCTAACAAGTCTTCACCGTGCATAAGAAATAGGCCGAGCGAGCCCTCACACGTGGCTTGCTTGAGAGGCGCCACTGGGATGCCGAGGGTGGATGTAAACGGGAGGTAGACTTTAGACAGTGTTTTGTGGAGCACGGGGTCAAGAGCCGGGAGATGGGCGCCGAAGAGGAAGCTCTCGAATTCCCATATAGCAACTTCGACGTCGAAATCAGCCTCTGCAAGAATGACTTTTACAGATTCTGCTTCGGCCTTTGCATCCTCGAAGGCCACTTTTGAAGGCTCGACACCTATCACTACCACCAGCGGACAGAAAGGCTTTGCCTCTCCTAAATTAGCAAATGCTAGGGGCATCACTGTGGTGAATGGGACGGTAGTGGAATGTAGTTGGAGGTGTTGGTGTATGCGGGTCAAAACGTCTTCCCAGATGGGTGCGATCAGGTGACCGTTGACGGGGCGCAACTCGCACCGCCAGGGTGGGCCATTGGGCTCCTCGTTCTTTATCCAAGGTGGGCCAGTTTTGAAGAGAAAGCCGCGGCCGCTGCGCAAGCTGTACGTGTCCGTACAGGCGTCGGGGTAGTTTTTTGTGAGGGGGGTTTGGTCGAATGTATCGTAGCCGGACTCGGTTGGCGAGGCAAGGGTGTCGGTCGGGGAGATGGGCGAATCAAGCTCCTCGCAAGAAACTTTGAAAGTGCGGTTGCCAAGGTCAGGCAACGATTGGGGAACGTCATTGATGATCAAGGGAGGGTTTAGGAAGGGAAAATTAGCGACGGAGGCGGATGAACCAGGGGACTTACGTTCTAACCAGCTTTTAACAGGTGACTCATCCAGAGACTTCGTTTGCAGCGTGAGTCGCCCTCTTTCCCCTTCCAACGTGGATGATTTGGCTGGAACAGGCATGTGCGATGAAGGAGGGGGTTCCTCGGTAGAAGGCCCTTGGTACATGTCCAACTAATTGCAATGAGATTAGTGATGTAAAATGACAGCAGGTCAAAGGATAAGTTAAGAAAAGTGATGAGAGCCATTTCGGTCTCGGGTCTGATACATAAACTTGCGGTTGAAAATTGGCAGATTGAAGAAACGTCTTGAGCATTCCACATTATGTGTTGACCAAAATGCGGAAATAAAAAAAATGTTCAACGAACTTACGCGGTTTAATTGCCTGCAGGCAATCTCGTCCAGTTGATTGAGGTTTACAGGAAGGCGGTTGAGGACTGGCATGGATACCGCTTTCACGGTAGCCTCTAACGTCTCCGCACCAAACTGCCAGCAAAATTAGACTCCAAAGGAATGTTTAGAGGAGAATGGATGTGAATGTACCTTGACAACACGAGATGATGCTTTTCCCTGCTCGTAAACACGTAGCGCAGAGCCAACGAGAGGGAACTGTGACATGCGGGCAAAGAACCTGGGGGAACTGGGGCTGGTTTGAGGCTGGGAGTTGAGCGTCGGGGGGGGTTGAGGTGGCGGGATGGAGGACAAGGTACCAGCAGGAGGAGATGAGGAGGAGGCTACAGGGAGTGAAGAGGAGGTACTTTCGGTCAGTGTAAGGGCATTGACAACGAACATAGAGATCACCTTCAGAGCATTGATTCTTTCGCATATCGCCTACAGCGGTGTGGACGCTGTCCCCTTGATTGTCGAGGTCGTTGGCGGAAAGGCGGTCCATCGTAGAGGACAGAATGAAAGAGGGTTGGAATTAAAGAAGAAAAAGTCATAGTACTAACCAACAAATTCAATGACGTCAGTGGTTATGTACATGCAATACGACCCTAAGTATGAACAAAATCACATGATGTTTTCTGATTTGTCCATGGGCATATAAGTAGCGGTAATGACCAGCTTCGCTGAGGCAGAGTGCAAGAAAATGGTCTGCACGTTACACATATCCAACACCTTGCCAACACCTCTCTAGATCTCTTCTTTCTCGAGGGCGGGTGACGAAGCACTGTGGGAAAAGCTCCAAAACCTAGCGCAGCAACAGTGATAAACTCTTTTCACTCGTACTTACAACCATGGAACTTACAAGTGAGCCCCCAGGTTTATCTGCCGTCGTCACTGACCGTCCCTTCTTAGACCCTCCCTTGATCATCGATGGCGTCCCCCAATCGTTCCTTGAGCTTGGCGACCCCGTTTTTGATGTTTATACCAAGCTTGATTCACCCATTTCCCTGACCGACTTCCTTGAATCGGACACCTTTGTCTCCTCCAAGTCTGACAAAGTCGACCGAACCCGCCTCACCGACAACTACCCCAACGCTTATTCCGACACCTACGGCTTGCGCAGCGGCCGAGGCTTCATCTTCAAAACTGGCCCAGCCTGGCCTAAAGGCCAAGTACCCTATGGCCGCCCCTTGCCGCATGAGTTGCGCCCCGTCAACGCTCACCCAATCACGCCTGTGTGGGACGACATCCTCACACGCATAGAGACATGCCTTCAAGAGGATAAGCTGCCATTTACTGCCGTCATGCCACTGGCATTTGCCACAGTAGGAGACGGAGAGCCCTTTTGCCCCTTGGTCGTGGTGATCGGTGTTGAGCCCACAAAGGTGGCGTTTAAGGATGCAAAGACTGTTGCCGAGTCCGTCAGACTGATCCTCGTCGAGGTTGGCTTCGACGATGTCGACGTCGCTATCTGGGAATTTGAGACATTCCTCTCCGGTCTCAATCTCCCAGCTCTCGACCCCGTGCTTCACGGCAATCTCACTAAGTTTCATCACCCATTCGTGTCTACCCTCGGCATCCCCGTGGCGCCCCTCAAGCAGCCCAAATGTGAGGGCACGCTCGGCCTGTTCCTTACGCGCGGTGATGGCACTGAACTCCTGGCCTTAACCGCCGCCCATGTTGCGTGTCCCCCCTCAACATTTTCAGATAACAAGGGCGTGTCATTGAAGGCAGCCAAAAGGTGCTGGGAGGAAATAATCGTGCTTGGGGATGACGCCTACGCCCGTGCAATTACGGACATCCAATGCGAGGTCAGAAACTTCAAGAATAGCATTCCAGCAGGACAGATGAGCATCCCTTCGCTGCAGACTCGTCTAGACAACGGCGAGGCCGATGCGGATGGGAGAATCCGCACTGCTATCAGAACTGCCCAGAGGCAAGAGACAATTTGCAAGCAGTCCATCAGGAAACTCCATAAGCTATACAGCTGGGTCACGCTGAAGATGCCCATCCCCAGTAATCACTGCATCGGACGGGTGGTGTTCGCTGACCCCATTGGGACCTCCTCCAACGGACCTGATGCATTCACTTTGGACTGGGCTCTCATTGCAATCAGGAAGGACACATTCGGTGCTAATTTCATTGGTAACACCATGTTTGTTGGTATGCGCACAGAGGACAAACTTGAGGAGCAAACATTCCTGGACCTGATGTTTCCCCACCCCAACGACCATCAGGGCTATGAATACCCAGAGTGGGGCCTCCTCCACATCAGCGGCGTTGTTCCCATGGATGAGATTCGCTACCCTAAGCAGCTCAATGAGATGGGCGAACCCGCAATGGCCGTCATCAAGAACGGGAGGTCTACAGACACCACCGTTGGTTATGTGAGCAGCTTGAAGTCCCTTGTGCGCTACTCTTGCAAGGATACCGATCTTCAGTTCACATCCCGCGACCTCACCGTCGTCCCCTATGGCGGTGATCCTTTGGGCAGTGCCGGCTTTTCTGGTGAGGGTGACTCGGGTTCTGTCATTGTTGAGCGGAGTGGCCGTGTTGTCGGCTTGCTAACTGCTGGTGGGGGCCGCAGCGGCGCCACCGACTCTACTGATGTTTCCTTTGCTACCGCATACTGTGAGCTCGAGAAGCGCATCAAGGGGGTCTTCCCCGGCATCCGCCTCCTCGACTAGGTTTGTATACTCTCTTTTTCTTTATTTTCTTCCATTTAATAGATCATGCTGTTCTCTGCTAAGTACCTCCGTCCAATCAATCTTTATTCTTTCATTCGCACAGTTATTTTATTCAAATCATAGCGCGACCTTTGTATGAAACGCCATACTTTACTTAATGAGTGATTCCTTCCCACAGCTATGTAACACATCGCTTCATTCGACTACCAACCAGAGCACAAGGCCCAGGACTTGAAGCTTGAGACACAGTATTCGTTCTTATGGATGCTCTTGACCTCGCGACTTGTTTCGTCATATGGGGCCAGACCCGGGATAGTGACAAATGCTTTCCATTGGACGGAATGATGATAATTAGATGATTACAATATACACTAGCCCTACATAGCATCTCTTCCTACCTTGAATGTCTGCGAAACATTACCTTCGCCTTCCGATTGGGTATACAGGCCGATGCAAACCACAGATCAGGAGGCTGCACGCCCACATTCTCCATCTTTACGTCGTAATTGAGAACAATGTGCGCAAGCATGATCATCTTGAGCTCGTCAGCAGCAAAGAAGCGTCCGGGACAAGCATGGCGTCCGAACAGCAAGAACTCTGGGGAAGTGGTGACAATGTCGTATTTCCTAGAGCTACCATCCTGCAGCAGCCTCATTTTCGCAAAACGAAAGCCGTCAAACTGATCAGGATTGTCGTACTTTTCCGGATCGTTGTGAGCTGGCGTACAATTGACGCAGACTGTGGTTCCTTTAGGTATGAAGGTACCGTCTGCGAATGTGTAATCCTTCCTAGCAACTCGCCCCATCAAGACTGTTGAAATGGTAGTCGTCAACGTAAGCTGTCCGCGAGATGGAGCAACACTGATGATTTCCGATAGGATTCATTCGCTGTGATTCCTTGATGAAACTGTCGACCTTGTGCATCTGATCTAAACCTTCTTTGCTCCAGCCTTCTCGTTCGATGACCTCCTCAACTTCTGCATGAAGGAGTGCAATATATTTGGGTAAAGCAGCTAGATAGAATAGAGCATGCACAAACGACTGTGTAACCCCCAACACGCGGTGAGTTGAGTGACTGAAGGGGCGTCGACATGGAATAACTCACATTTGAAGATGAGTGAATAGCCGCGAAGTTCACGACTAGGACGCGTCTCGTGAGACTTTCTATAGTTTGCTCTTCGTCTTTCGCTTCATCCACAAGCCATGATAGAAAGTCAAGCTAACAGTAGTTGAGCAATGGGGTCGAGGTTGAAGGAAGTAAGAAAACTGACCGGCTTTTCATACCCATCTCCAACTTTTTCCTGTTCCTCCCTGCGAGCGTCAACAATGGGTTTGAGGTGTTTCACCCCTTGCCAGAAACGGCCCGGAAGCCTTGGAAACAAGCGGTTGACAACCCTATTGCCGACATTTGGGTTTCACAATTTGTAATAAGAAAACTCCGAGGAAGACTCACGGCCTTAGGAATGGTGGTACCAACCGAAGGAAGGTGGTCATAGCGAGAAGTTCGGTAGTGAATTGGACACTGAGCTTGAGGTAGTCTGAGTTGCGACCTGTGAACAACGTTCGAAAAGAGGAATCCATGACGATGACAATGAGGGCTGACTGACACAAAGGAAGACCGACGAAGACGCGGTTGCTTGCTCGGCATACAACCTTCGTCATCGTTTCTAAAGCCGTAAAACATGTTTTGGAAAGGCCCTAGTGAGTTGTGACCGGACAACAGATACGTGGTGTGGTGCTTCGCTGAAGCCGGGGCCGAGTGTGTAAACCGTTTGAAAAAACTATCAACAGCCAGATCTTAGCAAAAGTACATTTACCCTGGAATAAGGAGTAAGATACCTCATCTTGAGCATCAGAGAATGACAGCGCATCCTCAGGGGCTGAACACAGCTCTTCAATTGCATTAGACCCAGACAGTACAACCTTCCAATGTAAAGAGTCTGGTATTTTGACGACTTGATTGGGCAACTATCATATTTCGTCAGTGTCAGAACAGTTTTGAGTTTTGCGACGTACTTTGGCAACGGTCTCGTCAACATAGGTCTTTCCATTGGAAAAGTAGCAAAGTGTGTCGAGATAGGATAGAATTGGCTAGTCAAATCCCAAGGTAGGGATATACCTCAGCTACAATGGACGGTCAACCCACCACTGAAATGTGAATGCTTCAGTGAACGCACTTTACGAGTCTCGCTGAAATAGTGGATCAGCACGACGATTCCAAATATGATGGCAGTGGGAAAAAAGAGGTGGTTAGGGAAGCTTTCGTAGGTTGAAGGAAGCCAATGGAGGGTGGCTGCCATGGCTAGTTTGCAGGCAATAGTCCATCGAGACTTGCGTATACGTATCCCATTTCCGAGTCAAAATGCGTCACCCATCAAGATGATGGCTTCGAAAGAAGTACATCTGAGGCAGACACGCCTTGAGTTCCATTCTGCCCTCTACAAGGGTGTAAATCTGGAGAACAAGCATGATTCATTGGAATCCAACCAAAATTGTGTCAACTTCAAACTCACCTTCCACTATGCAGTGCCGTATGCCTATAAGCCCCTGAAGAGTTCAGTTGATGAAACCAATTGTGGGTATTGTGTTAGTGCGGGGCCGATGTCGCGGTGCCGGACTTGATTCAAGCAGAGGCAGCCAGTCGCGTCTGCTTCTAAGGTTTTGCTTTCTTTTATGTCCTTCAAGTTGAGGCTACTCTCTCAACATTTATGCCAGTGCAAACCCACAGTCGCATCCTTCTCGTCGCCGACGTTCCAGTCCTGGGGGAACAAAGATCGAGAATTAGCTGCTTTTGTGTTGGCAGGGCATGATGCATGATATGTATGTCGGACTTTTTTTTTGCTGGTTGCAACCGGCCGGAGTTTCAATCATGATTATGTCGGAGTTTGAACCAGTTGTAATTACTTGCCTTTGTTGACACTTGGTTGCAATCACAATGCAACGACGTTCCAATGGCTTAAACGAAGCACAGTAGATTTCATAAAAATTTGTATTCTATTGGAAAGAGCCCCACATACTATTCATTAATTACAGGAAAAAACCTCCCCTATGTTACAGCACTGGAAGATTTTCATGTTTTAGTTTGGGTGAGAGATTGGATATATGAGCGGCCTTGGGAGTTTTCTAATAGGTCCTGTAGTCGAATGGTTATGTTGCACTACAAATTTGTAGTCTTTGCGCACGTAGGCCACGAGCCCGAGGTTTTTGGTTCAATCCTTGACTGATGCACTTTTCTTTATAAACATTTCATCGGTCGATCAGTAAATTTATTGATGGCTATATTAGTATGGGGAGCCCGGTTGAATCCGGCCTCAACCCTGGTTCCAACCCGATTTGAACCAAACACTCTTCCATTTCAAGCGGTTGAGACGGCCACCGGCGATTGGAATGGTTGTAACCGGTAGATACCGGTTGTAAGCTAAAATAGGAAAGTCCAACATAGTTGGAGTGGGCGTACTTTATCATCCAGGACATCAGTCGTTTTCCGTTCAACGAGATAATTGCCGCGTCGTGCGGAACCAAGAAGAGAAGTCGTACACATTGCGAGGTTCTTGAAGTCTCTTCAAGTTGATCACGCTAGTAGTGAATGCAGGGTTTGAGTTGGAAAGCCCTGATAACAATGTCCAGCAAATATACTAGCGTCACGACCAGCCACCAACTGTCGCCCCTCTTCTTTGTCACCTCCATACTTCACGGAAGAAATTGGCTTTCGTCCAAAGAGTTCCGACGTGAGTTGTATAAAAACATTATTAGCCTCTCAGGCTCAGCTTGCAGTTAGCGACCATTATCCAGGGATTGTGATTTGCCAGGTCTTGCCAAGGTCTAACTCCAGCGAAGGGATGTTCGCCATTTTGACGATACCCACTAATTTTGTTGCTGGCGTTCGTCCGAGCCAACACCTCCAAGTTTCGTTGGCGCAGTTGTCACCCTCCTAAGACTCACCAGGCCCATATGTTAAGTTCAATGCAGGGCAGTTGTGCTTGATTAAATGGAAGGATAAAAGAAAATGCCCATCGAGTTTTCCTTGACAGTAAGACTCATCCCCTTCAAATTCAACACATCCGACACTGGCTGACATCCGTCTTCAGCCATTGCTAATAACCAAGACGGAGCTACTGATGGCCAATTCAATTATACTTGCCCAGATGTGAGTTGTTGATACTGATGTGATGCTGAATGAAACAACTAACTAGATATCCCACTAGGTGACACCATACTCCGGCATTTACTCCTACCAGTTAGCCTCATCCGTGGCCAGTAACAAGACATGGACCACTTGCCTCACCATCGCTTCTCCCGAAAGTGCCTCCGTTGCCCCTTTCAACGCTACCCAGCCAGATGGCACCACAATTCCATGGGTGCAGGAGCGCTCAAGGATCCCTCAAAGGCTATTGCTGCTCCCAAGTTTAAATCTATCAATACCATCGCTCCCGGCGGACTTCCTTAGTTGTTCTCGACATCATTGTCCAAAGCGTCAGCCTCCGCTGTCAGCAGCCCAGCCATAGGATCAATAAAAGCGGAGAGTACAGGCCAGGCAACTTGGGTCTCGCTAGGATGTCAGCGATGGCTTTGATGCTGTCACTCTGACTGGGCTTCCGTCAGACTCATGAATTGGGCTCCTTCCGTTATCTTGGCAAATCCGTTACACTACATGATAGTACAACCCCAACCTCCACCCTCCCGTTCCTCTTCCCTCGCCCGTCTCAGTGCCGCCGCTTGACGCTGAAGTTCCAGAAGTTGGAATTCCGCTCTTTGTGCCTCAAGAAATTGGTTGTCAGCGACAGGTGCGTGAACATTGTTTGGTTCCGGCTAATTTATCCACTGTGGAGCAACGTCGTATATTCCTCCGTGTTCTGTCTCCATGTGGGCGTAGATTGTTTCTGCAGTGAAGACACCCATACACCTCCAGCAAATGTGAGCGCCACATTTACACGACATATGGTTGCATCCTTCCGTCTTCTCTAACCAGACACCGCAGGTTGGGCATTTCTTGACACCATTCATAGCAGCCCACTCGTTGGTCAACCTTTCTTGTTCAGCCGGGCTACTGTAAAACTTTCTTTCATCACATGTTATACCCTCGTGAGCTTCCTCATGGCACGAAGGACAGATCGTTGATAAGCAAGAAGGACACTGGAGGACTGCTTTGGTTGAATTACTTTGATAGATCTGACTACAATCCGGAGTTGTGCAGTACTTCAGCTCTTGTGGATGTTTGTCGAGATATGAAAGGAAGGCGACTTCGATGAGGCAGTTGAATCATTGTTCAGTGAGGAACTTCTTAATGATGGGAATTGATATTGGTGTGTCGCAGGTGGCCTCATTGCCCATACAAACGAGTGGGAATTTCTTTGTGTCTTGCGCCAAGGTCAGATAGTGCCGAAGACACGCAGTGCAATATGTGTGTCCACAACCAAGGCTTTCAGGGTGTGGAACCGTGTCATAACAGATGAGGCAGATGTCGTCCCCATCCGCTGCATGATTTTGCTCCAGGCTGAAGTTTGTGAGTGATTCATCCAAAAGCCTGCTCAAGTGGTGACGAGCTTCATCTCCACCCTTGATTGTCAGTCTGCAGGGCATGGAAGCTAGATCAAGGGAAACATTGTCCTCTCCGAGGACTTCCTTCAAGGCAGCTAATCCTTGTCTCACGAAGTATCCAACGGATTGTCGTTTGAGGGGAATAACCCACTCCAGAAGCGAGAGTCTTTCAACTTCTTCCTTGATCAACTCCTTGGCTTTGTCCACCATTTTGGTATTGCCGTAAACTCTCAGAGCCTGTATCTTCGTATCTGTTCGAACATAGGCCCCACACGTTTTATGGACCTGATGCAGGAACCGTTGTCCAGCGGCCGTGAAAAAAGAGTGGTGCCAATAGCTTGCGTCAAGACGCTCCCTGCCAACGAGACTTTCGACTCTGACTTTGAGAGCACCCACTGCTTTTTTATCATCCCCTGTAACCATGATAACCACATGACCATCTGGGCAATTTTGGATGTGAAGACTGAGGACATCTGGGTAATGGAAACTCCGAAAAGTCCGACCGTCCGACCCATTGTCCGACTGTCCGGCATATCCGGCAGCATTAATGTACAGAACCGAAAGCCAACGGTTCATCCGTGCAGTAAGCACGATTAAGTGATAATTTAGTACCAACTCCAAGCCAAGTAAGTAAGTAAGGAGTCCAATAAATACTCCCTCTAAATCCATACCAGCCCTGAGCCAACAATCCCAACAGAACCACACCCAGCACGCGCAGGCATGCGCACGACCCACCCATCTCCTGTGCCTCCAAAACCCAAGCCACTCCGAATCGAAATCACACAAACCCTTCTTTCCCCCGCCAGAACTGGACCCCGTCACCATGGAGGGACAAACAGCGCCATTCTTAGCCAGCTCCGAAGCAGGTATCAAAACCTATGCGTATCATCGTCAGACGTCAGCCACCATATTTCAGTCACATTAGGCGATGAATACCTGAGGCAACCCACCAACAACAGCCACACTAACGCCTCCGCTCCCATCCGCCTTGACAATAGCACAAGATGACATGTCTACCAGGACTTCATTCACACCTACCACTCCTGAGGCAACCCAGGTAGGTGATCAGGTTACTGAGGAGCACTACGAGGGGTGGCTTTGAGACTGCAAGGAGGTATGCGTTTTGTGGGTTATGGGCTATAGCTTTGGTATGTGGATGAGCGTGAGGGAAAGAGGGAAAAAAGGGGGATAAGCTCACAGGCATGGTAAGGAACGACCTAGCAGCGGCTTGCACCGTGAGCGCTTGACAGAAATGGTGGAGTTGACCACGGCTGCCGTCACAGTGGTTGAAACACATATCTATACCCATTGTGAAGCACAACTATCAGAGTAAGGATATCGTGTACTCACCGAAACCATGAAAAACGTAGGTGTGTAGGTGATCAAAACAGCAGAGAGTCGTGTTCAAACACAACGGAGCGCCAAATGGACGAACGAAGGGTCGGCCGGACAAAGGGACAGTCGGCCGGACAATCGGGACTTTCCAACTCCCCGACTTTTTGTGAAGACCAGCCTTGCCATTTTCTCTCCCTTCCATGAGCGAGTTCCATAGCTTGCTCTGAGAATCGTATTGCATGCATGGAATGTTGATGACGTACTGAAGCGCTTTGGGGAGTAAAGTTTCAAGAAAAGGGTAATCATGGCGGAGCTTGGTCTTGTCCAGTGTATCTGAGACAGATTTTGCTGCCTCCCAGGTATGAAACCAAACCTTTACGCGGAGGGTGTCATCCCTTTTGTTGCTCAGGCTGGGCATGCTGATGAATGACTGAGAAACGACGCCGGGGCAATTCTCGAGGTAATTGCGCAGAAATGCGGTGAATTCTTGAGGATCATATGTCAGTGAAGAGACAACCTGGAGGGTGCATGTTCCAGAGAATTTCTCAACATCAGCTAATGGGACATTTGGGAGCAAGTTCATGAGTTCGATTGAAGCTGCCAGGTTGTGGCGCAAACCTCGACTTGGCTGATCCATGACTGCTCTCACTTTGCACCTGTTACAAATTTGCCCATCAAGCGCCTTGGCCATGACTCTTGCTAGACCAATCGACGTGTATGTGGCAATTATTGATGTGGTTGGAACTTTCCAGGTGATGGTCAGAGTTTTGCAGTTGTCGCCTGATGAGCCCATAGAATCCAAGGATGCATTTACGCTGACTTCAAATCGTAGACGCTCATCTCGAAATTTGATGCCGTCCAATGCAAGCGTGATGACTTCACCTTGCTCTGCCCTTGCCAGAACCGTCGCCTCTGTATGCCCACCATTGGGCTTCATTTCAAGCAGAAAAAAGTCTTTTGGATCCATGCCCTGTTGGGAGAAAATCCCCACTACCTCATCTGGCTTGGCGTTTCTCAGGAGGCGCTTCACAAGAATTCGACAAAGGTCAAAACTGCCTATAACACCACGAATGTCGATGCCTGCACCGCATGTCACCAAGCTGGAGCCTAAAACCACTTGCTGCACAGTTACCCGAGCTTCTTGTGCTCGACGCTCTGCTAGCTGGGCTTGCCGAGCTTTTCGCCGTTTGGCTTCCTCTCACTGTTCCCTCGCTTTTTGCGCAGCTAGCTGATCTCGCTCTTCTTTCACTTTTCGTGCAGCTTCCATTCGCTCTTCTTTCGCTTTCCGTGCAGCTTCCATTCACTCTTCTTTTGCTTTTTGTGCAGCTTCCATTCGCTCTTCTTTTGCTTTTTGTGCAACTTCCTTTCGCTCTTCTTTCGCTTTTCGTGCAGCTTCCTCCTGCTCTTCTCTCGCTTTCAGTGCAGCTTCCTGTTCTTCTTCTTTGGCTCTCTGTTCAGCTTCTGCTTGTTCAACTCTGATTTTTTGTGCGGCTTCCTCCTGTTCTTCTTTGACCTTCTGTTCAGCTTTCTCTTGTTCAGCTCTGAATTTCCGTGCAACTTCCTCTTGTTCTTCTCTAGCTTTCTGTTTAGCCTTGACAGGATTTCTCCTTCTCTGAGCTCTTCCATGCCCTCGCCGGCTTAGACCTCCATGTCCTCCTCCCCGAGGAAATCCTTGCTCCCCCCGCTGGTTTAAGTGCACGTCCGGCACTATCGTTGCATTCATAACATTCGGCGCGCCAGGTATGTTGTGTTCGAGCTTTTGAGTGGTGTCAATGTCATGTTGATTAGGATTTCCCACCTGTGATATAATGTTAGAGACAAACTACCCAGTGACTGATGACAACATGCCTCGACCTGGTGACTGTAACGGCATCTAAGGCCAAAACAGCAGTGACCAGTCCTCCAGGCCAAACACGGCTTTTTATGTTGCTGTGTACCATTCTCAGTGGTGTTATCTTTCGATGATGGGGTTGACGCCAGAGCTACCATGGTGACAGTTGTGGGTATGGTAGTCTCCAAAGCGGTGGAGTCGTGTTCTGGGTTGCTTGGCTCTGCACTGAAGGGCGACTATGAGTATTCGTGGTTTAATACCTAGATACACATCAAAAACCTACGCAGGTTGAGGGGTCGACAATGGATCTTCCAAACTTGTTGTTCGCCTTTCAGACGAAGACCGACCTTCTTGGTTGCCTGTCTGGCCACTCTTAGGTTGTCCTGTCGGACTGGGGCGAGGACGTGGCATTTCCTGTAGACAAGTCGAATAAGATGATATACTATCCTGAAATCACGGAATATACATACAGAACATTTGATGTGAGAATACCTGCATCTCTCTCCAAAAGGACAGTGGCTGCCATTTAGAAAACGATGACAAGGTTGTCTAGTTGGAGATATATGATGGGTACCAGAGGTACCTTCTGGAAGGGATTCCTCGAGCATGGGTGTTGCTGGCAAGTTGCGACAATGGCAAGGACACATTGTTCATCGATTGCCGCACCCAGTGGGCACTACTTAGAAAGGAAGAGGAATGATAAGCATTATGGCAGACATCAGGTGCTTCTTCAAATTTGCAAAAGAAAGTCGAGATTTGAACTGCCAGTAAAGTGAAATGAGTTGAACTTTGGGAAACCGTTTAACCAAAGTGAATAGATTTGTTTGAGATTTGTGTGCAAGTAGTTAGTTCAGTCACATGGGTCCAATAACAACGGAACAGCCAGATGTGACAATCAGTCGTAGTGAACGGGTCAGCCGGGGCGGCCGGTTTGATCGCTATTGTTCCGTTGGCAACGAAGCAGCCGGTTTCTGACCCTGGCAGGGTTTACGCTCCCGCGGCGGAACCACTTTTTCAACCGACGGGCTCTGACCACGTCCCGACGGGCTCTCAGCCCATTCTGATGGAACTACAAAAAAATTTAACTGGGGCCTCTCTCCCCTTACTTACATCATCTAGATCTGTAGCATAATGTATCTTAATCTTTATCTCATCCAACTCCTGCAAGATAGTCTCCATATCAACCAAAAACTGAATTTTGTCTTAACAGGGAAACACTCACCTTGTAGTTAAGAAATGAAAGCTTTTCATTTAGCTACTCACACCTTGTCTACTCATTTGTGGCTCCATTGGGGTGTCAAAGTGGAATTGATGGTTCTGTTGGGGATGTCTCCATCAGGGTGTTTGACATTGAGATTGAAGGTGCCGTGGGGGATGTCTCGTCAGGGTGCTTGTCATTGAAATTGAAAGCGCCGCGGTGGATGTCACTGTTGGGGTGTTTGACATTGAGATTGAAGGCACCGCGGGGGATGTTTCTGTCAGGGTGTTTGACATTGAAATTGAAGGTGCTGTGGGGGATGTCACTGTCGGGGTGTTTGAGGTTGAGATTGAAGGCGCTGTGGGGGATGTTTCCATCAAGGTGTTTGACATTGAAATTGAAGGTGCCGCAGGAGATGTCTCCGTTAGGGTGTTTGTCATTAAAATTGAAGGTGCCGCGGGGGATGTCTCCGTCGGGGTGTTTGTCATTAAAATTGAAGGTACCGTGGGGGATGTCTCCGTTGGGGTGTTTGTCATTAAAATTGAAGGTGCTGCGGGGGATGTCTCCGTCGGGGTGTTTGTGGTTGAGATTGAAGGTACCATGGGGGATGTCTCCGTCGGGGTGTTTGTCATTAAAATTGAAGGTGCCGCGGGGGATGTCTCCGTCGGGGTGTTTGTCATTAAAATTGAAGGTGCCGCGGGGGATGTCTCCGTCGGGGTGTTTGTCATTAAAATTGAAGGTGCCGCGGGGGATGTCACCGTCGGGGTGTTTGTCATTGAAATTGAAGGCGCCATGGAGGATGTTGCCATCAGGGTGTTTGAGGTTGAGATTGAAGGTGCCGCGGGGGATGTCTCCATCAGGGTGTTTGACATTGAAATTGAAGGTGCCGCGGGGATGTCTCTGTCGGGGTGTTTGTCATTAAAATTGAAAGCACCACGGAGGATGTCACCGTTGGGGTGTTTGAGGTTGAGATAGAAGGCACTGTCGGCAATGGCCCCATTGGGGTGTTCGACATTGAAATTGAAAACATGACCTCCATGATATGGTCATCTGCAGCATGATCTTGAATACATCAAGTTAGCAGAGCACTTTATTGACTGTGGCAGAGCATTTGATTGACACTGACAGGGAATTGAGAATTCAAAATGTTGACTCCTGTGGGGCATTTGATTGACTCCGACAGGGCATTCAAAATTCAATATGTCAGCTCTGGCAAAGCATTTATTCAAGATAGAGGAGTCAATCCACTACAGCATTTCTAAGCTGGTGCCCAGATTATCCATCCATGTGAACTGAAACATGCAATGGCTTGGAATATGTGATTTGCAGAAACAAGAAATATATTGTCAAGAAATCAACGCACAATATCAATGAAAGGTCCTGCTAGTAGCCATGACAAATCCTCATAATACAAAAGAAAGATCCACTGAATTGGAGGTCAGATAGTTGAGGTGTGCACCATTTAGTTTTTAGAAGTAGAACAACTCTGGCAGCCCGCCTTACCAAATATGGGCCAGCGGCAACCTAATATGGAAGGAGCGCATTATTCACACACCATCTGAAACTACGCACTGCGCCGCGCTCATTGGCAATGCAACGCGCCAACAAAACAAAGACATTGGGGGGATCCCAGAAAGGAATAGAATCATTTGGAATAGTTTTCTCAGTGATTGAAGAAGTTTTTGTGAACAGACCTCGGAAAGAGCTATTTGGTGCATGAATCTTTATACAAACCAGTTGCACAACATGCCATTTTGCATACATCAAGTTATATATTTTTTTCTTCCGTCAAAACTGCTTCCCCCACCTATCTGAATTGATTCTAAAGTATGTAGGCTATATTTGGGGAAAGTATGGGAGCATTTCAACAAGATTTAGATAGTGAAAGGAAATAAGAAAGAATGTGGTTTCATGTTTAGAGTCATATTTTCACCCTTTCAAGCTCCAGCTCCCCCAAACCATCAGAAAACTGCTTCGGAGCAGGGGATATATATTCTGCCATATGTTAACTATGTATAATAAAGGCTCAGATGTTGAGATTTGGTAGCAAAGTATACAGAAAAGTCAACAATATCATGTTGTGAGATATTTCACGCATTCAATCTCATTTCTCCACCATGCGCCAAAATTCTCTTCCAAAGTAAACTTGAACCTATTTTACAACAGTTATAGTATGCTGGAAAGATGTATTGAGAAGCTATAACAGTACAGCTCATTTTTTCTTCCCCACAACTCCGGTGGTGCATTTCATTGACTCCGTTGGGGCATGTAAAATTAAATATGTTGACTCCTGCAAAGCATTCAATACACTCCAATGGGGAATATAAAATTTGAATTGGGTGGGGGACAGTTGATTGACTTTCATGGGGTATTTAATTCACTCCATTGAGGCATTTAAAATTAAATATGTTAACTTCTGCAGGGCAGTTTATTCACTCCGATGGAGCATTTTATTGACCCCGTCGGCGAATTTAAAATCAAATATTTTGACCCTGCGGCGATTTAATTCACCCCGACGGAGCATTTTATTTATGCCGTCGGGGCTTTTAAAATTAAATATGTTAACTCCCACGGGGCAGTTTATTCACTCCGACGGGGCATTTTATTGACCCCGTCGGCGAATTTAAAATCAAATATTTGACCCCGCGGCGATTTAATTCACCCCGATGGAGCATTTTATTTACGCCGTCAGGGCTTTTAAAATTAAATATGTTAACTCCCGTGGGGCAGTTTATTCACTCCGACGGGGCATTTTATCGACCCCATCGGCGAATTTAAAATCAAATATTTGACCCCGCAGCGATTTAATTCACCCCGACGGAGCATTTTATTTACACCATCAGGGCTTTTAAAATTAAATATGTTAACTCCTGCAGGGCAGTTTATTCACTCCAATGGGGCATTTTATTGACCCTGCAGCCATTTAATTCACTCCAATGGGGCATTTTATGCATGCTGTCAGGGCATATAAAATTAAATATGTTCTCTCACAGGGCACTCCGACAGGGCATTTTATTCACTCTGTCATGAAATTTAGTCAAATATGTTGACCCCCGCGGCACATGTAGTTTACTCTGACAGGGTATTTTAAATCAAATATGTTGACTCCCATGGGGCATTGGGTTCACTCCTCCAGGGCATTTGAAATTGAGTATGTCAACTCTGGCAATGCATTTACAATTAAACATAATAACCCCTCAAGTCAATCAAATTCTTCATGGAGTCAAAATAGTCAAATTTAAATGCCCATGGTAGTTGACATACTCAGCTGTAAATTCTCCGCCGGAGTCAATCAAATGCCCTGCGGGAGTTGAAATAACCACCCCATTGGAGTCAATCAAATGCTTAACCAGAGTTGACATATTCAATGTCAATAGATGTCATTGATTAATATTATGGACGCAGGTAATTTACCATTAAAGCAGGTTGGGGTATATACAGCATGCTTTGCTGACCAGCAGCTGTGTGGTAGAGCAAGTAGCTTAGGGCGGAGGTTTACAATTAGCTACTACTGATAGAAGCAAACAGTACAACATCAAAGCAGGTAACAGTATTACAGTTGTTCCAGTAAAGATTGGGGAACTATTGGTGTGATGCCGACGGGACACCCAGAAGGCTGCTGTAGGTAGCTGCCGCGGCAAGAGACACTGTGCCCGCAAGCCATTTGTAGGCATCCGGCTGGTCCGTTGGTAAAGGGATGTTTTGGAAAGTCCGGCCAGGACCGGCTGGCCCGTTCAGTACGAGTCATTGTCACGTCTGGCTACTACGTTTGGTACGTGACATAGTGACTGATATATGTGGCCAATGAAGGTATTCCAACCACCCGAAGCATGCCTAGTAAATCACACTCCCTGGTATTGCCGTCCCAGACCGAGTTTTCGGTCGGAAGGGCACAACGCCTGTCTTATGAGGGACCCATACTGCGCTTGAGGTCCCTGAAGATCCAACCTCGTGGCCGATAACGGTAGATCTATATGGCTTGACTTTCCCCTTGAAGTGTGTTTCGGCCATCAGAAAAAGGGAAGCTTGTTACTCCGCAGTTTGCTCACTTCGGGTGAGGATGGGTTATGTCAATGATCACAGTCCAGGGCATTCAGTAGATACCCAATGGGACGATAGTAGTTCACATGGTCAATTGTCCAATGTACCATAGGGCTACCCCAATGGGCCCAATCGTAGTTGGCACCATTTGGGCATAGTTTGGCCCAATGTCTGTGAGACGTTAAGCTGGCATTGTTGGGGCCAAGGTAACAAAACTATGAGAAGCATAATTGGGCCCAATGAGGGATACACAAAAAGAATTGGGCCCATGATAAACTCCCAACAGCCAAGGTTGGGCCCAATATTCCAATGGTATTAATTAGGCTATACTGCATTGTTGGGCCCAATATGTAATTAGGCTATATTGCATTGTTGGGCCCAATGCTCGGCGTAACAAATGCCGAATCCGGCAGAACCATAACCCTAGCCCTGGTAATCCCTGTCTAGCCGAAATCCAGTCGGATGACATTGCCTCCAGGACAAAATGAGATACACTTTGCAAATACTGTCGGTAGCACACAGGTAGGCCATAAATCAATATTTCCATATCGGCCTAGAATCCTGTTAATCACTTGAATTCATTTCGGGTAATAGATAATAGCCGGACATGTGACAGCCACTCTGTATGCAGGGATAGCATGAGGCATGCTGTATAAAGGACACTTTCTTTGCATTTAAAGGTCAATACCTCCTGGAATATTGTGTTGCCTCCTGGAGTGCACTCAGTACATGTTAAAACAGAAGATTTCATCGGCTGGTTGTGCCGAAATCCCTCCGGAAATATTGTGTTGCCTCCCAAAAACTATGTGCACTCAATAGATATTAAAACCGAAGATTTCATCGGCTGGTAGTGCCGAAGTACCTCCGGGAATATTGTGTTGCCTCTTGGAGACTATGTGCACTCAACACATGTTAAAACCGAAGATTTCATCGGCTGGTTGAGCCGAAAGCCCTCTGGAAATATTGTGTTGCCTCCCAAAGACTATGTGCACTCAATAGATATTAAAACCGAATATTTTGTTGGCTGGTAGTGCCGAAGTACCTCTGGAAATATGGTGTTGCCTCTCAAAGAATATATGCACTCAACACGTGTTAAAACCGAAGATTTCGTCGGCTCGTAGTGCCGAAGTACCTCTGGGAATATTGTGTTGCCTCTTGGAGACTATGTGCAGTCAATAGATATTAAATCCGAAAATTTTGTCAGCTGGTAGTGCCGAAGTACCTCCAGAAATATTGTGTTGCCTCTTGGAGACTATGTGCACTCAACACATGTCAAAACCGAAGATTTCGTCGGCTGGTTGTGCCAAAATCCCTCTGGAAATATTGCTAGCATTTCATAGATTAAAACCGAAGATTTCGTCGCCTTGTATTGCCGAAGTACGTCCGGAAATATTGTGTTGCCTCCCAAAGAATATGTGCACTCAACACATGTTAAAATGGAGGATTTTGTCGGCTCGTAGTGCCGAAGTACCTCCGGAAATATTGTGTTGGCCTCTCAAAGAATATGTGCACTCAACACATGTTAAAACCGAAGATTTCGTCGGCTGGTAGTGCCGAAATCCCTCCGGAAATATTGTGTTGCCTCCCAAAAATATGTGCATTCAATAGATATTAAAACCGAAGATTTCATCGGCTGGTAGTGCCGAAATATCTCCGGAAATATTGTGTTGCCTCCCAAAGAATATGTGCACTCAACAGATGTCAAAACCGAAGATTTCGTCGGCTGGTAGTGCCGAAATACCTCTGGAAATATTGTGTTGCCTCTCAAAGACTATGTGCACTCAACAGATATTAAAACCGAAGATTTCGTCGGCTGGTAGTGCCGAAATACCTCTGGAAATATTGTGTTGCCTCTCAAAGACTATGTGCACTCAATACATGTTAAAACCGAGGATTTCGTCGGCTGGTTTGCCGAAGTACCTCCGGAAATATTGTGTTGCCTCCCAAAGACTATGTGCACTCAACACATGTTAAAATGGAGGATTTCGTCGGCTCGTGGTGCCGAAGTACCTCCGGAAATATTGTGTTGCCTCCCAAAGAATATGTGCACTCAACACATGTTAAAATGGAGGATTTCGTCGGCTGGTTGTGCCGAAGTACCTCCGGAAATATTGTGTTGCCTCCCAAAGAATATGTGCACTCAATAGATATTAAAACCGAAGATTTCGTCGGCTGGTAGTGCCGAAATCCCTCCGGAAATATTGTGTTGCCTCCCAGAGACTATGTGCACTCAACACATGTCAAAACCGAAGATTTCGTCGGCTGGTAGTGCCGAAGTACCTCCAGAAATATTGTGTTGCCTCTCAAAGAATATGTGCACTCAACAAATATTAAAACCGAAGATTTCGTCGGCTTGTTGTGCCGAAATCCCTCTGGAAATATTGTGTTGCCTCCCAAAGACTATGTGCACTCAATAGATATCAAAACCGAGGATTTCGTCGGCTGGTAGTGCCGAAGTACTCCCGGAAATATTGTGTTGGCTCTCTGAGATATGTGCACTC
>NW_001889873.1:152000-152767 GCF_000143565.1 Laccaria bicolor S238N-H82 | reverse complement strand
TCCAGAGCACATCGATACGTCGCCAACATTTCACCTGAACAATATCGTTCCCAGAAAAACCGTTGGGATTCGCTTGTTAGGGACAAAGAAAAGGGAATGGCTAGTGTTCAAGTACATGATCGCTCAGGTGGCCGCGTTGTTATTACGGTTGAAGGGAACGACAGGGAGGCAGTTGGCGCTCTCAAAGTCCGAGTCGAAAGCCTTCTTGCTGGAGAGCGTCTGGATCCTAGCTATTGGGATCGCTTCTTCCTATCGGACACTGGATTCAAACTCCTACAGGAGATTCACGTTGAGTCAGGGGCGTATGTTCGGATCGACAAAAACTTCCCAGCTCTGAGAGTGTATGGTGCTGCAGAGGTAGTGGTCAGAGCTAAAGAGTCTATCAGGGATTCAATTGGAACCCGATCGACATTCATAGACCGGGTTATCCCATTGAAGCAACGATCCATTCAATATTTTGTGAGACGCGGCTTGGCTTCGTTGAAAGAGATTATTGGGGAGGACAATGTTTCCCTGGATCTCACGTCCACCCCACGCAAGCTGACGATCAAGGTCGGAGAAGACGCTCACCATCACCTACAACGAATTATGGATGAATCACTTGAAGACCCCACCCTCGACCAGGGTCACAGGGGTATATGTCCTATCTGTTGTGACGCCACTTCTCACCCCGAGACCCTTGGTTGTGGACATTCATATTGTACCTCCTGTCTCTGGCATTATTTGGAATCGGCAGCCAACACAAAGAAATTTCCACTAGTTTGCAA
>NW_001889873.1:149414-150727 GCF_000143565.1 Laccaria bicolor S238N-H82 | reverse complement strand
AGCTGTCGACCTTGTAAATTTGATTTATGCCTTCTCTACTCCGGCTCTCGGCCCCACTCAGCTGGGTGAAGGAAGAGTCGAAAGGCAAGAGCGGTCGGGATGGTGAGGCTAAGTAACCTCGTTGAAATGGAATTTGGTGCGCTAGATTTAAAGCTGTCCTATGCTCGAAGCTGGAGTTTGAGCAGGTTTGAGCTGACTCGATCTGTATAGGTCTATCGTTTTGCAATCAGCTCAAATTTGGAGAAAGCAAGTGTTTGTTTTCCGTTGTTTGGCCCTTACGACGTTCTGCTTCCACCTTCCATCTACACAACATCTACATAATACTTGTCCAATACGCCTCACAGCCCAACCCGCCATCTAAACAACACGCCGAGCTAATTGACTTTGCCTCGCCCGCCCTCAGCCCTCAGAGGACGTGAGGGCGATATGACATCCAACACGACTTTGACATGACTCGTGACCAAATCAAGTTACTTTTTATCTCTTAAGACGCAGCGGAAAACGCGCATCTTTCCCTTCCTAGATCGATGCGTGGATAGTAAATTCTGTTGACATCATCCGAGAGGCTGGTCAAAGACAACACGACGTCAACTTGAAGACTTCCCCCCTCCCCTCAAGTTCTCCATCTTGAGCTCAGGTACAAACAATCAACCACATAGTACGGCCTCGAGTAAAATCAAGTTAATTCGTCTCTTGCCACCACTCCGAACGGCGAATACAACCGGCTGTCAATTGATTGAGGTACGCGACTTTGATGGTGAACTTCAATCGCTTAATGAGATTGGCACTTAGTCAACCAACCTCCACTCGTACTGCCGACAATCGTGCAGCACCATGGTTTGTCTTTTATTATGATAAGCGGCGCAATTTCTATGAATGTCGTCTTTACGGACGATTGCCTGGAGTGACCCGCCGGCGTATCTTGGCAGACGCACAGCAAAGGAGCGATTCTGCTCCTAGCTGTTTCCACATCTTGTCATTCTTAAACGTATGTATTGAATCGTGCGCCCTTTCAAGCATCCTCTTGGTCTCATCAAGGGTCAATTTTTTAAGAAGGGGTGCTCCGAGCTGGTGGAAGAGCATGTGTACCTGTCAGACACCTTTCTCTTGGCGCTCCAGCTCGATGGGCGCGATGAGCAGCATTTAAACCCTCGCGCAGGTTGCGAATTCGATTGTCATTCACTCCCCACATCAAATCAAGGGATGCCTGCAAAGTTCCGTGTTGCTATCTGGTGCGCCCTTCCTTGGCCGCCTCGTTCTAAATTTCTCATCCTTGATTTATACAGTGGTGGAGGAATCGGTGGTCTGACGGC
>NW_001889873.1:147009-149143 GCF_000143565.1 Laccaria bicolor S238N-H82 | reverse complement strand
CGCACGCGGCACCATGGCAGAACTTACATGGTTACTACTTGCCGATTTCTTCAACTTACATTACCCTTGAAGCTTGAAGCGTCTAAAACGTTATTCAAGGAATAGAATGGTATCTAAAGTGAGTGTTGTTATTTTTTTGGGTGCTGACCTTGCTGACCTTCATTTTCAAAGTGATTTCGAGAGGGTGACCACAACATTGTTAACGCCGTTACGAAAAGTAAAGGGTGAGCGCAATATCATATTATTTGTGAATGGCTTGGGAGTGACTCGAATTTTAGCAATGCTATGGACAGCTTCCGCATAGCGAAATTGGCAACCTGCAGGCTGATGTGTGCCGTAATATGGCAGGTTTCTATGCGGCGTAGCCCGAGCTTAAGCGCCGAAACTGTCCTTCCTCGCAACGCCCACCTATGCACTGCTATGCCTGATGATTTGACCAGCAGTACTCCATCTCGACAACTATGCCGTCGTTTTTTGAAGGGCAGCTGTCCTGACGGGGAAAGATGTAGATACCTTCATACCAATCCGGACTCTACCGTACGTTCGAAGCTTCTTGAGTTCACGTCTTGATGTATTCCATGCAGGAGACCCCTCGTCCTAGCGGAACAGGACGACGCGGGCGTAATGGGCGTCGCCGAAACCTTTCATCATCAGAAACACAGTCAGCAACCTTGAGTGACCCTCTGCCGGCTTCCCAACCTGCGTAGGTCCTCAGCTTGAATGTGGCGAGCCACAATGACTAAAAAGTGATCTTCAGTATGCATCAGAGTTCGGTACTACCGTTTTCCGTTATTCCGATGTCTCAACTCTAACGTTGGTATCTCAAACAGCGAGGAATTGAGGGTGCCAACGAAGTTGAACAAAGGATACAACCAACATTCGTTGATGTCCCTAACATTGCAATATCGCATACGGCGGTGGGGGCACAGCAGCTAATGGATGAGGAAGAACCACGGGAACCGCCTCGTGATGGGGCCAGGCGGCGCCGAGGCGAGGAGGCGGCTCGAAGGGCTGATAGGAGGAGAATGGCTGCTGAGGTGGCGCGTATACAGGCTGAGGAGTGCGCAAAGGAAGAAGCGTCGAGAAAGGAAAGAGAGGAACTAGAGCGAGCGGCGTTGGAGGAACGCAATGCTCAGGCAGCCCGAGAACAACAAGAAAGAGCACGTGTTAGAGAACAACGGGCACGGGAAGAGGCAGCACGCAAAGCAAAGGCGGAACGAGAAGAAGCAACGCGACGGGCCCATGCAGCGCGTGAGGAAATTAAACGAAGAGCACAACAAGAACGACAGGAAGCTGAACGAAATGCGAGGAAAGCCCGGCTGGAGGAGAGACGAGCAGAAGAAGCTCGGGTGACCGTGCAGCAGATGGTTCTCGGTTTTGCCTTGGTGACTTGTGGTGCGGGAGTCGACATTCGCTCCATCGTCACTGGATTTGACCTGCTCCGAGTTGTCGTGAAAGACCTTCCCCATAACACCAATTTCAATGACGTGGCGACAGCATTCACCCTATTCGGTGTCAACCCCGAAAGTGTCATCCTTCAGGAGACGAAACCCAATGGTGGACTTGCAGATGCTATTTTTTTGATGAAGGCGGACCAAGTTGAATCGATTGCAACTGGTTCAGATCGCACCATTGATTTTCAAGGTCGGCGCTTGCAGTTCGAAGTTGGCCCAATTTCCTTTGAAGATTCTATGACCCTTTCCTCGCACAACACCAATACCTTGACTGTTTACTGGCGAGTTCCATCCACATCGATGATCGCCACTTACCCCACATTGGAAGTTGCGAAAGCTAAGGCTAAGGAGCTTGATGCCAAGATGTTGCGTGGACAGAGAGTGAAAGCCGTTATGAATACTCCGCCACCGACGCCTCACAGCTGGCGGGAATTCAACCCTGCTTCGGTCAAACTTATGAACCTTCCCCTAAACGTGCCATTGACTGAAGTTGAAGCATTCTCTGGAACGTCTTCCCTTCGCGTCCTCAGCTCTCCAACATACATTCCTGAGGAGTTCATCGAGTTCCTGCGCAAGCATCTTGAGGGTCTTCCAGGTGTTAATCGGGGGACGTTTGTTTGTCTTCCCAGCAGGGCTCCCAATCCTACTTCCCGAGTAGAGATTCAATTTCACAGCTGGGA
>NW_001889873.1:145611-146959 GCF_000143565.1 Laccaria bicolor S238N-H82 | reverse complement strand
CGTACTGCCGACAATCGTGCAGCACCATGGTTTGTCTTTTATTATGATAAGCGGCGCAATTTCTATGAATGTCGTCTTTACGGACGATTGCCTGGAGTGACCCGCCGGCGTATCTTGGCAGACGCACAGCAAAGGAGCGATTCTGCTCCTAGCTGTTTCCACATCTTGTCATTCTTAAACGTATGTATTGAATCGTGCGCCCTTTCAAGCATCCTCTTGGTCTCATCAAGGGTCAATTTTTTAAGAAGGGGTGCTCCGAGCTGGTGGAAGAGCATGTGTACCTGTCAGACACCTTTCTCTTGGCGCTCCAGCTCGATGGGCGCGATGAGCAGCATTTAAACCCTCGCGCAGGTTGCGAATTCGATTGTCATTCACTCCCCACATCAAATCAAGGGATGCCTGCAAAGTTCCGTGTTGCTATCTGGTGCGCCCTTCCTTGGCCGCCTCGTTCTAAATTTCTCATCCTTGATTTATACAGTGGTGGAGGAATCGGTGGTCTGACGGCGGCGAGTACGTCGCGTGGACTTGTGCATGGAAAATGACAATGACCTGGACAACTTAGTTGCACTGTCAAGGTACCCCGATATAGAGGTTAGCGTCTATGAAGCAGCGAAAGAATTTTCCGAAGTCGGAGCGGGCATTGGGGTTTGGCCGCGCGTTTGGAAGATTTTGGCAAATCTAGGTCTTGACTCTGATATGGCGAGAATGACTGCCTCGAAACCCAGCCATGACGAAGGTCCGCCGAAAATTTCTCTTATCTTTCTGTATTTTCATGGCCTTTCGCAGTCAGCACCTTCATATTCAGGAAAAGCGACCAACCGGAGGGCGTCGACTTCTACAAACTACAAACACAAGGTGTGATATATTCCCTTCTGTTCCAAGGGTGGTCTGAACTCGAATATGAAAGGGACATTCCTTCGTTATCACCGACCGGACGTATTGAAAGTCCTTGTTGGACGCCTCCCTTCCAATTGCAAGACCTATTTTTCGCGCCGCTTACAATCTTATTCTCAGCGCAAAGGAGCCAAAATAGACCTTTTCTTCTCCGACAACTCAAGGGAAACCTGTGATATACTCATCGGCGCAGACGGCATCAAGTCAGCTGTTCGTCGGTCGTTATTGAGGGAGCAAGCGGAAATCGCAACGAGGTCGGGAAGAGTTGACGAAGCCGACGATATTCTGCGTCGCATCAACCCGAAGTGGTCGGGAATCGTTGCATACAGGGCACTTGTTCCCACAGCGCGCCTTCAATCCTTTCGGGACCCACATCCTGAAGCTAACATTAGAGTCCCAGAAGCTAATTCAATACCAATCATGGTGCGTCATCCCAAGACTGAGTTCGAGAATT
>NW_001889873.1:142289-145172 GCF_000143565.1 Laccaria bicolor S238N-H82 | reverse complement strand
CCCGTACCCACAACTGTCACCATAGCAGCTCCAGCGTCGACCCCATCATGGAAAGTCAACACCACTGAGAATGGTGCACAGCAACATCAAAGTCTGGCCTCCAAAAAGCCGTGTTTTGCCTGGAGGGCTGGTCACTGCCGTTTTGGCCTTAGATGTCGTTACAGTCACCAGGTTGAGGCATGTTGTCATCGGTCACTGGGTAATTTGTCTCTAATATTATATTACAGATGCGAAATCCTAATCAACATGACGTTGACACCACTCAAAAGCCTGAACACAACATGCCTGGAGCGCCGAATGATAGAAATCCAACGATAGTACCGCCCGTGCTGATAAACCAGCGGGAGGAGCAAGGATTCCCTCGCGGGGGAGGACATGGAGGCCCAAGCCGGCGAGGGCGTGGAAGAAGAGCTCAGAGAGGGAGAAATTTTGTCAAGGCTGAACGGAAAGTTGGAGAAGAACAGGAGGAAGTCGCACGGAGAATCAGAGTTGAACAAGAGGAAGCTGAACAGAAGGCCAAAGAAGAAATGGAGGAAGCCGCACGAAAAATCAGAGTTGAACAAGAGGAAGCTGAACAGAAAGCCGAAGAAGAACAACAGGAAGCTGCACGGAAAGCGAGAGAAGAACGGGCGGAAGCTGCACGAAAAGCGAAAGAAGAGCGAGAGGAAGTCGCACGAAAAGCAAAAGAAGAGCGAGAAGAAGCTGCCCGAAAAGCGAGGGAACAGCGAGAGGAAGCCGAACGAAGAGCTCGGCAAGCCCAGCTAGCAGAGCGTCGAGCACAAGAAGCTCGGGTAACTGTGCAGCAGGTGGTTTTAGGCTCCAGCTTGGTGACATGTGGTGCAGGCATCGACATTCGAGGCATTATAGGCGGTTTTGATCTTTGTCAAATTCTCGTGAAGCACCTGCCGAGAAACGCTAGAGCGAATGAAGTGGTGGAGATTTTCTCCCAACAGGGCGTGGATCCAAAGGACTTTTTCCTGCTTGAGATGAAGCCCAATGGGCGGCATACAGAGGCGACGGTTCTGGCGAGGGCAGCGCAAGGCGAAGTCATCACGCTTGGATTGGACGGCATCGAATTTCGAGATGAGCGTCTACGGTTTGAAGTCAGCGCGAATGCATCCTGGGATTCTATGGGTTCATCGGGTGACAACTCCAATACTCTAACCATCAGCTGGAGAAATCCATCCACGACAATAATTGCCACATACACGTCTATCGATCTGGCAAGAGTCATGGCCAAGGAGCTTGATGGGCAAATTTGCAACGGGCGCAAAGTCAGAGCAGTCATGAATCAGCCACCTACAGGTCCTGCTTTGCGGCACTACAACCCAGCTTCAGTCAAACTCACGAACTTGCTCCCAAATGTTCCATTAATTGATGTTGAGATATTCTCTGGAACATCCTCCCTCCGGGCCCTCTCTTCACTGGCATATGATGCTCAAGAGTTCACCGAATTTCTGCGCAATCACCTTGAGAATTGCCCAGGCGTCATTCCTCGTTCATTCATCATCATACCCAGCAATGGAAGGGATTACAACGTCTGCATGAAGGTTCGGTTTCATACCTGGGAGGCAGCGAAATCTGTATCAGATGCACTGGACAACACCAAGCTCCGCCCTCATTACCCTTTTCTTCACACCTCACTCCCCAAAGCACTTCAGTACGTCATCAACATTCCACGCGTGCAATACGATTCTCAGAGCAAGCTATGGAATTCGCTCATGGAGGGGAGAGAAAACGGCATGGCTGGTCTCCACGTCCAAAATCGCCCTGATGGTCGCGTGATTATTAAGGTTACGGGGGATGACAAGAAAGCAGTGGGTGCTCTCAAAGTCAGAGTCGAAAGTCTCGTTGGCGGGGAGCGTCTTGACGCCAGCTTTTGGCACTGCTCCCTTCTCTCGGCCGCTGGACAACGGTTCCTGCATCAAGTCCGTACGACGTGCGGGGCCTACGTCCGAACAGATACGAAGATACGGGCTCTGAGAGTTTATGGCAATACCGAAATGGTGGACGAAGCTAAGGAGTTGATCAAGGAAGAAGTCGAGAGACTCTCGCTTCTGGAGTGGGTTATTACGCTCAAACGACAATCGGTCGGATACTTCGTGAGACGAGGATTAACTGCCTTGAAGGAAGTCCTCGGAGAGGACAATGTTTCCCTTGATTTAGCTTCCACGCCCTGCAGACTGACAGTCAAGGGTGGAGACGAAGCTCGTCACCACTTGAGCAGGCTTTTTGATGAATCGCTCACAAACTTCAGCTTGGATCAAAATTATGCAGCGGATGGGGACGACATCTGCCCCATCTGTTATGACACGGTGTCACATCCTGAAAGCCTTGGTTGTGGACACACGTATTGCACTGCGTGCCTTCGGCACTATCTGACCTCGGCGCCCGACACAAAGAAATTTCCGCTCGTTTGTATGGGCAATGAGGCCACCTGCGACACGCCGATATCAATTCCCATAATCAAGAAATTCCTCACTGAACAACGATTCAACCACCTCATCGAGGTTGCCTTCCTCTCATATCTCGACAAGCATCCGCAGGAGTTTAAGTATTGCACGACTCCGGATTGCAGTCAGATCTACCAAAGCGATTCAACCAAAGCAGTCCTCCAGTGTCCTTCTTGCTTCTCAACGATCTGTCCTTCGTGCCATGAGGAAGCTCACGAGGATATGTCATGTGATGAAAGAAAGCTTCACAGTAACCCGGCCGAACAAGAAAGGTTGACCAACGAATGGGCCGCTATGAATGGCGTCAAGAAATGCCCAACCTGCAGTGTCTGGTTAGAGAAGACGGAAGGATGCAACCATATGTCGTGTAAATGTGGCGCTCACATTTGCTGGAGGTGTATGGGTGTCTTCACTGCAGGAACAATCTACG
>NW_001889873.1:139391-142239 GCF_000143565.1 Laccaria bicolor S238N-H82 | reverse complement strand
TGGGATCGCTTCTATCTTTCGGGCACTGGATCCGAATGCCTTCCGGAGATTTACGCCGACTCGGGGGCATATGTTCGGATCGACAAACAATTCCCAGCTCTGAGAGTTTATGGTGCTGCGGAGGCGGTGGTCAGAGCTAAGGAGTCAATCGATGGATGCATTGAGGTCCGATCGACTATCATAGATCGGGTTATCCCACTGAAGCAACGATCCGTTCCGTATTTTGTGAGACGCGGCTTGGCTTCGTTGAAAGAGCTTATCGGGGAGGACAATGTTTCCCTGGATCTCACGTCCACCCCACGCAAGCTGACGATCAAGGTCGGAGAAGACGCTCACCATCACCTACAACGAGTTATGGATGAATCACTCGAAGACTCCAACCTCGACCAGGCTCTCACGGATATATGTCCCATCTGTTGCGACGCTACTTCTCACCCCGAGACCCTTGCTTGTGGTCATTCATATTGTACCTCTTGTCTCTGGCATTATCTGGAATCGGCAGCCAACACAAAGAAATTCCCGCTAGCTTGCATGGGTAACAATGCCACCTGCAGGACACCGTTACCAATTCCTCTCATCAAGAGGTTCCTGACTGTACAACGATTCAACCAGCTCGTTGAAGCTGCTTTTCTCTCCTACGTTGACCACCATCCGCGAGAACTTAAACACTGCACGACTCCGGATTGCAATCAGATTTACCGAAGAGATCTGACTAAATCATTCCTGCAGTGTCCTGCTTGTTTTTCGACAATCTGCTCTTCCTGCCAGGAGGAGTCCCATGAAGGCATGACATGTTTACAAATCAAGCGTTATGGCCTCACAGCTGGACAGGAGTGGTTTACGGAGGATTGGGCTTCCGCTCGTGGCATCAAGAAATGCCCTGGGTGTGGCATTTGGATCGAGAAGACGGTTGAAGGATGCAATCACTTGACGTGTAGATGTGGTGACCACATTTGCTGGAAATGTATGGGCATCTTCACTGCTGAAACGATCTACGTGCACATGCGCAACGTACACGGCGAAATCTATGACGAACCACCACAGCGGGTCTTGGAGGAGCAAAGGAAAGCCCAGCTTTTAGCTGCACAAGCGGAGCGCGAGCAGCAAGAACGCGAACGACAGAGACAGGCAGCTTTGCAGTATCAAAGAGAGATACAACGCTTGCGAGCTCTGGATCAGGCTCAGGCTCAGGAGGCGGCCGACCGTCAACGCCAGTATACGGAGGCTCGACGACAGCGGGAAGAAGCACGCAGACAGGAGGAGGTGCGCAGAAGGGAGGAGCGCCAAAGAGAAGAATGGATGAGAGAGGTTCGAGCTGCGAGAGAAAGGGAACTTCAACGCCAAGAATTGGAAAGACAACGACGAGAACAAGAAGAAGCAAGGAGGGCGTCGGAAAGACAACGACGAGAACAAGAGGAAGCAAGAAGGGCGTCGGAAAGACAACGACGAGAACAAGAGGCAGCCAGGAGGGCGTCGGAGGAGGGTGGTGGAGGCTGGGGTATTGCTATAGCTGGGGTTCTTGCGGCTGTTGGGGTCTTTGCCACTAGGAGCTTATTTGGTCGCTGATTTGTGTCGCGTTGTTGGTTGGTAGCAGACAGAACAAGGCCTTACTTATACTTACTTAAGGCAGATACAAGATTTTGAAAAGAACTGTTTAATAGGCCCTGCAGAAAAAGCGAAGACTTTCGATGCGAGGATGAATGGGGACGGGGCCGGCATGAAGCTTGGAACCGAAAAAAGGTGAAGTCCAGTTCCGACTGCCTTCAAGTCGCCGTGTACAAAACATTCAGCAGCAATTGTCTTATGGGTGGACAAGGAGTTGCGAATGTGAGGGAAAGCCGAGAGTTTGGGACAAGACGTCAACTGGAACTATCATCGAAAACAGGTCATTCTCATTCTCAAAATCTACATAGAAACATCTGCAGACATAACCTTTGCTTTCGGACTGGGTATATGAAAAGACCCAACTAAACCAGAGACCAATGGGGCTGCACAGCTTAGTTCTGCAGCCTCACATCGTAGTTGAGACGGCGACCATATTGAATTTCTTGCCATCCTTTTGGAGCCTCAATTTCGCGAAGCGTAGAATTGACGCTGACATAAAGGCAGGCCTATGAAGACGCGGTTATTCGCTCAGCATACCACGTTTGTCATGAATTCCGATGCCACACAGGCTTTCCGATCTGTCCACGGCTTTGTAAGGGGGGGATACAAACCCTCTCCGCAAGAGATAACACACCGGGATAGGTCAACCAAGCCATCAAAAACGGCAACAACTTTGTCGTGCACTTCCGCAACAGGTTTTCGAGGGGCTTGAGTAAGTCGTAGTTGATAGGGCCTGTGATATGGCGTCAGACCGGAACAAAGACGTAAACTATCTGAAGAAACTCACGACAATGATATATTGGCAATATTTCCCCTTCATTATATGAAAATGAGGTGTGCTGCACCTCGTTTTTGATCGTCCGAGGATGGCAGCTCGTCTCCAAAGTTTGAACGCAGTTCTTTGGTCGTCTCAGCTTCAGATGCCTTTGTTTGACCGTGCCCGTCGGATACTCTCCTAATTTGCTGGTAAGTATTTCCGTTCAGAGAGGATGGGGAAGAAGGTGTGCACCGCGGTAGGGATTGGCGACATTGACGCCAGGTGACAAGATCTTGCATGTTTGGCGGAAGCTGGCCTCCTGAGAGCTAAGAGTACATCACGCCCGGAGTGTTCTCGCTTGTCCAGGACAGTCCAGCGTGAAGTGGAGAGTGGCAATAATCTCGGCGAAACACTCCGGTGGGGTCTAACGTAGACGCAGGGCTACTCGTACACTTTGAATTGCTGCACTGTTTGGCACTGTCAAAA
>NW_001889873.1:136183-139341 GCF_000143565.1 Laccaria bicolor S238N-H82 | reverse complement strand
ACTTGAGCATTACGATGATGTTGAAAATTTCCAAAAGGCCAAGTGGGATTGTGGTCAACAGCGTGATCACGGCGTCTCATGTTTGGCGCACACTATCTGCTCACTTTGGAAAAACGGTTTCCCAAAGTTGGACTCATTTTCACTCTACTGACGGTGCCAGGTTCAAATTTGACAGATACAATTTCAGCCAGTGCCTAGGCCATTGAGGCATAAAATGCTTGGAACAGAGGGCTCTATGTAACATACAAAGTTTCTTTCGCGCCGAAGGTGAGCAAAATTTGAAGAAGCGCCTGATGTCTGCCGTAATGCTTATCATTGCTGTTCATATCTGAGTAGCGCTCAGGTGCGGCAATCGATGAACAACGTGTCCTTGCCAGCAACCGCCATGCTCGAGGAATCCCTTCTGGAAGGTACCTCTAGTACTCATATATCTCCAACCAGACAACCTTGCCGTCGTTTTCTAAATGGCGGCCACTGTCCTTTTGGAGAGAGATGCAGGTATTCTCACATCAAACGTTCTGTATGTAAATTCCCGGATTTCAGGATGGTATATCCCATTCGACTTGTCTACAGGAAATGCCACGTTCTCGCCCCAATCCGACAGGACAACATAAGAGGGGCCAGCTGGGCAACCAAGCTTCGTCTGAAAGGCGAACAACGACCTCGGAAGATCCATTGTCAACCCCTCAACCTGCGTAGGTTTTCGATCTGCATCTAAAAGTATTGAACCACGGGTACTCATAATCGCCCTTCAGTGCAGAGCCGAGCGACCCGGAATACGACTCCACCGCTTGGGCGACTCCCGTACCCACAACTGTCACCATAGCAGCTCCAGCGTCGACCCCATCATGGAAAGTCAACACCACTGAGAATGGTGCACAGCAACATCAAAGTCTGGCCTCCAAAAAGCCGTGTTTTGCCTGGAGGGCTGGTCACTGCCGTTTTGGCCTTAGATGTCGTTACAGTCACCAGGTTGAGGCATGTTGTCATCGGTCACTGGGTAATTTGTCTCTAATATTATATTACAGATGCGAAATCCTAATCAACATGACGTTGACACCACTCAAAAGCCTGAACACAACATGCCTGGAGCGCCGAATGATAGAAATCCAACGATAGTACCGCCCGTGCTGATAAACCAGCGGGAGGAGCAAGGATTCCCTCGCGGGGGAGGACATGGAGGCCCAAGCCGGCGAGGGCGTGGAAGAAGAGCTCAGAGAGGGAGAAATTTTGTCAAGGCTGAACGGAAAGTTGGAGAAGAACAGGAGGAAGTCGCACGGAGAATCAGAGTTGAACAAGAGGAAGCTGAACAGAAGGCCAAAGAAGAAATGGAGGAAGCCGCACGAAAAATCAGAGTTGAACAAGAGGAAGCTGAACAGAAAGCCGAAGAAGAACAACAGGAAGCTGCACGGAAAGCGAGAGAAGAACGGGCGGAAGCTGCACGAAAAGCGAAAGAAGAGCGAGAGGAAGTCGCACGAAAAGCAAAAGAAGAGCGAGAAGAAGCTGCCCGAAAAGCGAGGGAACAGCGAGAGGAAGCCGAACGAAGAGCTCGGCAAGCCCAGCTAGCAGAGCGTCGAGCACAAGAAGCTCGGGTAACTGTGCAGCAGGTGGTTTTAGGCTCCAGCTTGGTGACATGTGGTGCAGGCATCGACATTCGAGGCATTATAGGCGGTTTTGATCTTTGTCAAATTCTCGTGAAGCACCTGCCGAGAAACGCTAGAGCGAATGAAGTGGTGGAGATTTTCTCCCAACAGGGCGTGGATCCAAAGGACTTTTTCCTGCTTGAGATGAAGCCCAATGGGCGGCATACAGAGGCGACGGTTCTGGCGAGGGCAGCGCAAGGCGAAGTCATCACGCTTGGATTGGACGGCATCGAATTTCGAGATGAGCGTCTACGGTTTGAAGTCAGCGCGAATGCATCCTGGGATTCTATGGGTTCATCGGGTGACAACTCCAAAACTCTAACCATCAGCTGGAAAAATCCATCCACGACAATAATTGCCACATACACGTCGATTGACCAAGCAAGAGTCATGGCCAAGGAGCTTGATGGGCAAATTTGTAATGGGCGCAAAGTCAGAGCAGTCATGGA
Organism: Laccaria bicolor S238N-H82; assembly: GCF_000143565.1. Classification (NCBI taxonomy): domain Eukaryota; kingdom Fungi; phylum Basidiomycota; class Agaricomycetes; order Agaricales; family Hydnangiaceae; genus Laccaria; species Laccaria bicolor. The sequence goes on along the minus strand of NW_001889873.1, from coordinate 137,249 downwards.
TCAGCCACGTCGAGGTCTGCGCCACAACCCAGGTTCAATCAAACTCACGAATCTGCTCCCAAATGTTCCATTAGCTGATATTGAGCAATTCTCCAAAACATCCTGCCTCCAGACCGTCTCTTCCCCGACATACGATGCTCAAGAATTCACGGAATTTCTGCACAGTTACCTCGAGGATTGCCCTGGCGTCGTTCCCCAGTCATTCGTCAGCATGCCCAGCAACGAAAGGGATGACAACGTCCGCGTAAAGGTTCGGTTTCATACCTGGGAGGCAGCAAAATCTGTCTCAGATACGCTGGACAAGACCAAGCTCCCGGGCCGCCATGATTACCCTTTACTTAAAACCAGCATTCCACACGTGCAATACAAATCTCAGAGCAAGCTATGGAATTCGCTCATGGAGGGGAGAGAAAACGGCATGGCTGGTCTTCACATCCACCAACGCCCGAATGGTCGTGTGATTATTAAGGTTACGGGGGATGACAAGAAAGCAGTGGGTGCTCTCAAAGTCAGAGTCGAAAGTCTCGTTGGCGGGGAGCGTCTTGACGCCAGCTATTGGCACCACTCCCTTCTCTCGGCCGCTGGACAACGGTTCCTGCGTCAAGTCCATACGACTTGCGGGGCCTACGTCCGAACAGATACAGGCTTTGAGAGTTTACGGCGATACCGAAATGTTGGACAAAGCCAAGGAGTTGATCAAGGAAGAAGTCAAAAGGCTCTCGTCCCTGGAGAGGGTTATTCCGCTCAAACGACAATCTGTCCGATACTTCGTAATTCGAGGATTAGCCGCCTTGAAGGATGTGCTCGGAGAGGACAATGTCTCCCTTGACTTAGCTTCCACACCCTGCAAGCTGATAATCAAGGGCGGAGATGAAGCTCTTCACCCCGAACTTCTGGATGAATTGCTCACAAACTCAAGACTGGATAAAAGTTATGCAGCGAATGGGGACGACATCTGCATCATCTGTTATGACACGGTTTCACATCCCGAAAGCCTTGGCTGTGGACACACATATTGCACTACGTGCCTTCGGCACTATCTGACCTCGGCGCCCGACACAAAGAA
>NW_001889873.1:118325-134387 GCF_000143565.1 Laccaria bicolor S238N-H82 | reverse complement strand
CAAATCAGCCGGTCCCAAACAATGGGGGAATATACAACGCTGCTCCACAACGGGCAAATCAGCCGGACCCAAACAATATTCACGCACTTTTCGCGGACAATCAGTTTCTTGCAGAACAAAGAGCGGAACTCCAACGTTTGGAACTTCAGCGTCAAGCGGTCGCACTGAGACGGGTGAGGGAAGAGGCACAAAGAGAGATCTTTCTGCGGGAAACGGAGAGACGTCTTGCAGAACGGGAGGCACTTGAAGCTCAGAGAAGGCAGGAGACTGAGAGGAGGCGGGAGGAGGGTGGAGGTTGGTGTACTATCATGTAGTGTAGCGAATTTGCTAAGATGACGGCGGGAGCCCAATTCATCAGTCCCCGCATGGATGAAAGAAGCTAGATATCGTATTGTCAATCGGACAAGTAAATTAAACAAGTTAGTAACTACAACCATCTTAGCTGCAAACACTGCTTTCTACACGATGACACCTCTTTTGGTATAGTGAGTTTTGTGTACTATGGTCAATCCGTACAGGAGGAAAATGTGGGTGTAATGCTGGGTATCAGGGGAAGCGGCGAAAAAGTGCGGAGTCTCAAGGCCACCAATCTGACGGAACCCCAATCAGCGTGACAGCGTCAAAGCCATCGCTGACATGCTTAGCGAGACCAAAGTTGCCTTGCCCAACTCTCAGTTTTTATCGATCCTGCGGCTGCGCTGCTGGTAGCGGAGGCCGATGTGGAGGACAATGATGTGGAAGACGAGGAAGAGGCTCGCTAGCCTGACGCGACGGCACTGCTAGATATAACCTTGGGCGCAGCGACAGTCTTCTAGGGATCCTTGAGCGCTCCTGAACCCCATGAAATTGCGGTGCCATCTGACTGGGTAGCACCGGAAAGGGCAACGGAGACACCTTTGGGAAAGGCAACGGTGAAGCAAGTGGTCCACGTCTTGTTACTGACTACGGATGACGTTTACTGGAAGAAGTAAATATCGGGGTATGTTGTTGCCTAGTGGGATATCTAGTCAATTGCTTCGTTCAGCATCACATTGGTTCTAGCAACTCACATCTGGGAAAGTATAATTCAGTAGTTCCATCTTGCTTAGTAACAACGGCTGAGGGCGGATGTCAGCCAGTGTTGGTTATGTTGAATACAGAGGGGACATGCTGGTAAGGAAGACCACATTGTAGTTATCTCATCATAAGCTCGATGGGCATTTTCTTCTAGATCGTTTTGAAGACTGTCACCCTTCCATGTCATCATCAAGCACGACGCGCCTCCGTTGAACTTTGTGCCTGGTCTTAGGGGATGACAACTGTGCCGACGAAACTGAGAGGTGTCGAGACAATCCCCAGAAACAAAGTTATCGTCAAAATTGCGAACATCTTTTCGGGGAGAAGGGAAGAAGACGTCTTGATTTGAAGAAAGGATGCATTGAAATTGTAGATTGGCGTATGTTTAACAAGGATTCGCCCTACGCATGGAAGTTCAGCTCAAAAAAGCCTCCGTTCGGACGATGTAGCAAGCGGCTGTGGTGTCTTGAGCATTATCGTGGGCGTTCGCTGCGAGAGACGATTGTGTCACAAGTCAACAGCGTGATTAAGTACGGCCTCATTCAAGTCTCATCAGGCAGTCACCACTCGGACCAATAATTGAAATTGGAGACGGTTTTTCAAAGGTTGGACTCATTTTCACTTTACTGACATTACCAGGTTCAATTCTGACAGATACAACTCCGACCAGGGCCTGTTCCAAGCATTTTATGCCTCAATCGCCCAGTGGGCTTTGTAAGGCTATTCCTTGGAACGCCTTTTTTCGTGCCGAACGTGAGCGCCTGATGTCTGCCATAAACTATTATTGGTGTTCTTTTCTAAGTAGCGCCCCCGCGCGGCAATCGATGAACAACGTGTCCTTGCCAGCAACCCCCATCCATGCCCGAGGAATCCCTTCCGCAAGGTACTTCTGGTACTTATGTATCACCAACTAGACAATCTTGCCGTTATTTCCTAAATGGCGGCCACTGTCCTTTTGGAGAGAGATGCAGATACCTCCATATCAAACGTTCTGTATGTATATTTCACGATTTCAGGATATATCACGTAATTCTCATTCAACTTGTCTACAGGAAATGCCACCTTCCCACCCCAGGGCGACAGGACAGTATAAGAGGGGCCAACCGGACAACCAAGAAGGTCAGGCTTCGTTTGAAATGCGAACGAGCTTGGAAGATCCTTTGTCAAACCCTCGATCTGCGTAGGTTTTTGATCTGTATCTAAGTATTAAACCACGGGTACTCATAGTCGCCCTCCAGTGCAGAGCCGCGCGACTCGGAATACGACTCCACCGCTTTGGCGACCACCATACCCACAACTGTCACCATGGCTCCGGCGTCGACCGATCCTAATCAACATGACATCGACACTACTCAAAAGCCTAAACACAATATGCCTGGACCGCTGAATGATAGAAATGTAGTACCCCACGTGCTCTTCAACCAGCAGCAGGAGCAAGGACCCCCTCGCGGAGGAGGCTATGGAGGCCCAAGCCGGCGAGGGCGTGGAAGAGCTCAGAGAGTGAGAAATTCTGTCGAGGCTACGCGTTCACAGAAGCAGGAGGAAGAAGAGGATGGGACACCAGAAAGGACGAGAGAAGAACGTGGAGATGCCCAGCTAGCAGGGCATGCCCCAGAAGAAGGCGCACGTCGGTCAAGAATAAAGCTGCATGTCAGAGCGGGACGAGACGAGGCTGAACGGAAAGTAGATGGAGGACAGGAGGAAGCCGCATGGAAAATCAGAGTTGAACAAGAGGAAATTGAGCAAAAAGCCAAAGAAGAACGACAGAAACTTGCACGGAAAGCGAGAGAAAAACGGGAGGAAAAGATTGCACGAAAAGTGAAAGGAGAGCGAGAGGAAGCTGCACGAAAAGCAAAAGAAGAGCGAGAGGAAGCTGTGCGGAAAGCGAGGGAACAGCGAGAGGAAGCCGAACGAAGAGCCTGGCAAGCCCAGCTAGCAGAGCGTCGAGCACAAGAAGCTCGGGTGACTGTGCAGCAGGTGGTTTTAGGCTCCAGCTTGGTGACATGCGGTGCAGGCATCAACATTCTTAGTGTTATAGGCGCTTTCGATCTTTGTCGAATTCTCGTGAAGCGCCTGCCGAAAAAAGCTAAAGCGAATGAAGTGGTGGAGATTTTCTCCCAACAGGGTGTGGATCCAAAGGACTTTTTTCTGCTTCACATGAAGCGCAATGATGGGCATACAGAGGCAACGGTTCTGGTGAGGGTGGAGCAAGGCGAAGCCATGGCGCTTGGATTGGACGGCGTCGAATTTCGAGATAAGCATTTACAAGTTGAAGTCAGCGCGAATGCATCCTGGGGTTCATCGAGCGACAACTCCAAAACTCTGACCATCAACTGGAAAAATCCATCCACGACAATAATTGCCACATACACGTCGATTGACCAAGCAAGAGTCATGGCCAAGGAGCTTGATGGGCAAATTTGTAATGGGCGCAAAGTCAGAGCAGTCATGGATCAGCCACGTCGAGGTCTGCGCCACAACCCAGGTTCAATCAAACTCACGAATCTGCTCCCAAATGTTCCATTAGCTGATATTGAGCAATTCTCCAAAACATCCTGCCTCCAGACCGTCTCTTCCCCGACATACGATGCTCAAGAATTCACGGAATTTCTGCACAGTTACCTCGAGGATTGCCCTGGCGTCGTTCCCCAGTCATTCGTCAGCATGCCCAGCAACGAAAGGGATGACAACGTCCGCGTAAAGGTTCGGTTTCATACCTGGGAGGCAGCAAAATCTGTCTCAGATACGCTGGACAAGACCAAGCTCCCGGGCCGCCATGATTACCCTTTACTTAAAACCAGCATTCCACACGTGCAATACAAATCTCAGAGCAAGCTATGGAATTCGCTCATGGAGGGGAGAGAAAACGGCATGGCTGGTCTTCACATCCACCAACGCCCGAATGGTCGTGTGATTATTAAGGTTACGGGGGATGACAAGAAAGCAGTGGGTGCTCTCAAAGTCAGAGTCGAAAGTCTCGTTGGCGGGGAGCGTCTTGACGCCAGCTATTGGCACCACTCCCTTCTCTCGGCCGCTGGACAACGGTTCCTGCGTCAAGTCCATACGACTTGCGGGGCCTACGTCCGAACAGATACAGGCTTTGAGAGTTTACGGCGATACCGAAATGTTGGACAAAGCCAAGGAGTTGATCAAGGAAGAAGTCAAAAGGCTCTCGTCCCTGGAGAGGGTTATTCCGCTCAAACGACAATCTGTCCGATACTTCGTAATTCGAGGATTAGCCGCCTTGAAGGATGTGCTCGGAGAGGACAATGTCTCCCTTGACTTAGCTTCCACACCCTGCAAGCTGATAATCAAGGGCGGAGATGAAGCTCTTCACCCCGAACTTCTGGATGAATTGCTCACAAACTCAAGACTGGATAAAAGTTATGCAGCGAATGGGGACGACATCTGCATCATCTGTTATGACACGGTTTCACATCCCGAAAGCCTTGGCTGTGGACACACATATTGCACTACGTGCCTTCGGCACTATCTGACCTCGGCGCCCGACACAAAGAAATTTCCACTCGTTTGTATGGGCAATGAGGCCACCTGCGACACACCGATATCAATTCCCATCATCAAGAAGTTCCTCACTGAACAACGATTCAACAACCTCATCGAAGTTGCCTTCCTCTCATATCTCGACCAGCATCCACAAGAATTTGGGTACTGCACGACTCCGGATTGTAGTCAGATCTACCAAAGCAATTCAACCAAAACAGTCCTCCAGTGTCCTTCTTGCTTCTCAACCATCTGTCCTTCGTGCCATGTGGAAGCCCACAAGGGTATGACATGTGATGAAAGAAAGCTTCACGAACAAGAAAGGTTGACCAAAGAATGGGCTGCTACAAATGGCGTCAAGAAATGCCCGACCTGCAGTGGCTGGTTAGAGAAGACGGAAGGATGCAACCACATGTCGTGTAAATGTGGCGCTCACATTTGCTGGAGGTGTATGGGTGTCTTCACTGCAGAAACAATCTACGACCACATGCGAAGAGAACACGAAGGAATATACGACGTTGCTCCACAGTGGGCAAATCAGCCGGGACCAAACAACGTTCACGCACTTGTTGTTGATGACCGGTTTGTCGCGGCACAAGAGGCGGAACTTGAGCGTCTGGAACTTCGACGTGCACAGAGACTAGCGACTCCGAGGGAGAGAGTTGAAGAGGCAGTAAGAGAGAACCTTCGGCGGCGGCGTCAGGAAATGGAGAGACATATTGTAGCACAGGAGGAGGTACTTGAAGCCCAGAGAGGGTAACAGAGGGCGAGAGAAGGACTCCAGGAGGTTTTGGTTGTATTACATAATGTAACGGATGAAATTTGAAAGTTCAAACTGTTCAGCGAACAATCTGCGAACAATATAATAGCAAAACGAGTCCTCATTCAAACGTCGGTGCGCGTAACGCTACAGTCGCCACAACCATCTCAGCTGTACGCTACTTTTGAACACACCACCTAATCACTTTGTGCCAGATCAGCTGACGATTTTTTTTTTCAGTGCCCCAGTAGAGCGCCGCAGGCAAACATCTGTTGACTTGGAAGATGCATTTACACGGATTTTGCACGTTGACTCCTACTGTAACCATTATACCCCACCAGCACAAAAGCAGCTTATTCTCGATCTTTTCCACTTCAGGACTGAAGAGCATCGACTACGAGAAGGATGTGACTCTTGCACTGGCGTATTCAAGAAAGAGTATTAGCAGCTTTGAGGACGTCAAAGGAAGCAAAACCATAGTAGCGGACGCGACTGCCTCAAGGTATTTACTTACCTGAAGTCCGACACCGCGACATCGGCCCCGCGCCAGCATAACCACAATTGGGTTTATCGACTGGATCTTTCAAGGGTTTATAGGCATACAATACTGCCTAGTGAAAGGTGAGTTTGAAGTTGACACAATTTTAGTTGGATTCCAATGAATCATGCTCAGGACGCGTTCTCTAGATGTACAATCTTGAGGCGGGCAGAATGGAGCTCAAGGCGTATTTGCCTCGGATGTACTTCTTTCGAAGCCGTCATCCTGATGGGTGACGCATTTTGTCTCAAGAATAGGATTCATATACGCAAGTTGCGATGGACTATTGCCTGCAGACTAGCCATGGCAGCCACCCTCAATAGGCTTCTTTCAGCCCACGAAGGCTTCCCTAACCACCACCTTCTTATCACTGCCATCATATTCGGATTCGTCTGGCTGGTCCACTGTCTCGGCGAGACTCGTAACGTGCGTTTACTGAAGCCTTCACATTCTCAGTAGGTTGACCGCCCATTGTAGCTGAAGCACATCCCTACCTTGGGATTCGACTGGCCAATTTTATACTATCTCGACACACTTCGCTACTTTTCCAATGGAAAGACCTATGTTGACGAGACCGTTGCCAAAGTACGTCGTAAAGCTCAAAACCGTTCTGACACTGACGAAATATGATAGTTCCCGAATCAAGTCATCAAAATACCAGATTTTTTACATTGGAAGGTTGTATTGTCTGGGTCTGATGCAATTGAAGAGCTGCGTTCAGCCCCCGAGGATGCGCTATCGCTCTCTGATGCGCAAGATGAGGTATCTGATTTCTGATTCCAGGGTAAGTGTACTTTTGCTAACGATCTGGCTGTTGATAGTTTCTTCAAACGGTTTACACACTCGGCCCCGGCTTCAGCGAAGCACCACACCACGTATCTATTGTCAGGTCACAACTCACTCGGGCCCTTCCAAAATTTGTTCCAGAAGTGCATGACGAAATCGTCTCTGCTTTCGATGAGTTGATCATCTCACCCAATGATCACGGTGAGCTACCTTCTGCAGGAGGCCTTCTCAGTAGTCCCTTACAAAGTCATGACTAGGTTGGAAGAGCTTTACGGCTTTAAAAACGATGACGGAGGTGGTATGCCGAGCAAGCAACCGCGTCTTCGTCGGCCTTCCTTTGTGTCAGTCAGCCCCCATTGTCAATGTCACGGAATCCTCCTTTCCAACGTTGTTTCCTTCAGGCCGCAACCCAGAATACCTCAAGCTTAGCATACAATTCACTACCGAAATTCTCGCCATGACCACCTTTCTTCAGTTGGTACCACGACTCCTAAGGCCGTGAGTATTACTTGAACTTTCTTCAATCCAAGTTCTGAAACCCAATCAGCGGCAATAGGGTTGTCAACCGCTTTTATTCAAGGCTTCCGGGACGTTTCCAGCAAGGGGTGAAGCACCTCAAACCTATTGTTGACGCTCGCAGGGAGGAACAGGAAAAAGTAGGAGATGGGTATGAGAAGCCGGTCAGTTTTCTTACTTCCTTTAACCTCGATCCCGTTGCTCAACTAGTGTTAGCTTGACTTTCTATCATGGCTTATGGACGAAGCGAAAGACGAAGAGCAAACCATAGAAAGTCTCACGAGGCGCGTCTTAGTTGTGAACTTCGCGGCTATTCACTCATCTTCAAATGTAAGTTATTCCAGGTCGACGCCTCTTCGGTTACTTGCCGCGTGTTGGGGGTTACATAGTCGTTTGTCCATGCTCTCTTCTACCTAGCTGCTTTACCCAAATATATGGCACCCCTTCGCGCAGAAGTTGAGGAGGTCATCAAACGAGAAGGCTGGAGCAAAGAAGGCCTAGATCAGATGCACAAGGTCGACAGTTTCACCAAGGAATCACAGCGAATGAATCCTATCGGAAATCGTCAGTTTTGCTCTTTCTTGCGGATAGTTTACGCTGACGACTACCATTTCAACAGTCCTGATGGGGCGTGTTGCTCGGAAGGATTACACATTCGCGGACGGCACCTTCGTTCCCAAAGGAACCACAGTCTGCGTCAACTGTACGCCAGCTCACAACGATCCAGAAAAGTACGACAACCCCGATCGGTTTGACGGCTTTCGTTTTGCGAAAATGAGGCTGTTGCAGGATGGGAGGAAATACGATATAGTCACCACCTCCCCAGAGTTCGGACATCGACGCCATGCATGTCCCGGACGTTTCTTTGCTGCCTGCGAGCTCAAGATCATGCTTGCGCATACAGTTCTCAACTACGACGTGAAGATGGAGAATGAGGGTGTGCGGCCTCCTGATCTGTGGTTTGCATCGGCCTGCATAGTACCCAATCGGAAGGCGAAGGTAATGTTTCGCAGACATGCAAGGTAGGGAGAGATGCTATGAAGGGCTAGTGTATATTGTAATCATACGTTATTCGCTCAGCATACATGAAGTCCGATGGAACACAGGCCTTCCGAAACCCGATCTGTCCACGACGTCTGTGTAAGGGAGGGATACAAACCCTCTGCGCAAGAGATCGTGGTCATTGCATGGGTCAACTAGGCACCGAATATGCCGCATCTTGGTTTTGATCGTCCGAGGATAGCAGCTCGTCTCCAAAGTTTGAACGCGTGTCGTCTCAGCCTCAGACGCCTTTGTTTGACCGTGCCCGTCTTGTGCCGGTCGGATAGGGAGATTGTGATATCCAAGAGCTTCTCCTAAGTAATTTTCTGGTATTTCCGTTCAAGGAGGATGGGGAAGAGGGTGTGCACCGCGGTAGGGATTGCCGACATTGACGCCAGGTGACAAGATCTTGAGAGCTAAGAGTACATTACGCCCGGTGAGTGTTCTCGCATGTCCAGGACAGTCCAGCCTGAAGTGGAGAGTAGCAATAATCTCGGCGAAACACTTCGGTGGGGTCTAAAGTAGACGCAGGGCTACTTGCACTGTTTGGCACTCTCAAGAAGAAGAAAAAAGTTCGCGCTTAGAATTCGACATACCGTTTGGGTCTCAAGCCAAGTGTTGTGATTTCGGAGTTCGAATCACACCCAAATCACAGCCGCCCGCGCCAACACTTGTCCCGCAAATCAGTGGTATCATGACCTTTTTGACCTCGGCCAAAAGGTCAGGCCGAAAAACGGGTCATGGCCAAATTGACTGGGTCAGGCCGACGGTCAAGGGGGTCAACGGTCACGGGAATTGAACTCAAGAAGCAGCAGAGCTGCCAAAGACTCTTCCAGATCCGCTGGATTTGACAGGTCACGGGAAATGCCTTCTGCACCACTCACCCAACTTCGTCCCCAGCGTAGGGTCTTGAGTACATGGTGTAGATATTGTAAATTTTAGGGAATATTACATTCAAAGCTCATAAATGATATTGAAATGGCTTCAGGTCTTTTTTTTTTTCCGAAAAACAAAGGTCTGGTGAGTTTTTTTACTCATTTTCGTTCTGGCCAGCTGGTTCTCACGACCAATTTCTGACCGGTCAGTCCGATTTATGGCCATTTTGACCGTTTTTTGACTGACCCCGGCCTGACCGGTCATGACCCGGGTCATTGACACCACTGCCGCAAATCACACCAAATCACACTTTTTGCAGCGCCTCCCACGCCAAATCACACTTTTTTCCAGGACAAGTCACAAAACGGACCCGCCAAATCACAGTTTGGATCACACTTTTTGGCGGGTGGGAGACTCGACTTGTCCTGGAATCACACCTCCCACCCAACACTTGTCCTGGACCCTGACTGTTTTCTCTCGTGCGCTAATTCCCTTTCCGTTGCCGCCTAGCTTGTACTTACATAGCTCCCTTTACCTTGTAAAATAGATCACAGGTAGAAGCCTCTCTCATAAATTGAATACATGAACTGCATTTCCACTGAGCTCCACGTGAACAGCTATTTCCAGCATCAAGCTTTGGCTCCCGGAAGACCTACAAAATTTACACCGTGAGCTGGCTCGAATTTTATGTTCTTGGGCTTTACTTGACGCTGACTACCACAGGGAGCGCCTCCCGAGTTTACGAAATAGAACGCCCATCCGTTCAATTTTGGCATTCGGTTTTGTGGTGAAACAATGCCCATAACCAGAAATTGAGACTAGCAGGTAAGTTCATGCTCGATTTTCACGTTCTTGGGCTCTACTTGACCAAAATTGCTTCAGGAACAACCTCCCGAGTTTTCGAAACTTAGCGCCTAGCCGTTCAAAGTCAGCGTTCGATTTTGCGGAGAAATAAGGTCTATTACCAGAAATTGAGACTTGCAGGTAAGTTCTTGCTCGATTTTCACGTTCTTGGGCTCTACTTGACCGAAATTGCTTCAGGAACAACCTCCCGAGTTTTCGAAACTTGGCGCCTAGCCGTTTAAAGTCGGCGTTCGATTTTGCGGAGAAATAAGGTCTATTACCAGAAATTGAGACTTGCAGGTAAATTCTTGCTCGATTTTCACGTTCTTGGGCTCTACTTGACCTAAATTGCTTCAGGAACAACCTCCCGAGTTTTCGAAACTTAGCGCCTAGCCGTTGAAAGTCAGCGTTCGATTTTGCGGAGAAATAAGGTCTATTACCAGAAATTGAGACTTGCAGGTAAGTTCTTGCTCGATTTTCACGTTCTTGGGCTCTACTTGACCGAAATTGCTTCAGGAACAACCTCCCGAGTTTGCGAAACTTAGCGCCTCACCGTTCAAATACAGCGTTCGATTTTGCGGAGAAATAAGGTCTATTACCAGAAATTGAGACTTGCAGGTAAGTTCTTGCTCGATTTTTACGTTCTTGGGCTCTACTTGACCGAAATTGCTTCAGGAACAACCTCCCGAGTTTGAAAAACATGGCGCCCAACCGTTCAAATTCAGTGTTCGATTCTGCAAAGCAATAAGGTCTATTACCAGAAATTGAGGCTTAAAGGTAAGTTCTTCCTCGATTTTCACGTTCTTAGGCTCTACTTGACCGAAATTGCTTCAGGAGCAACCTCCCGAATTTGCGAAACGTGGCGCCTCACCATTCAAATACGGCATTCGGTTCTGCAGAACAATAAGGTCTCTCACCATAAATTGAGGCTTACAGGTCAGTTCTTGCTCGATTTTTACCTTCTTGGGCTTTACTTGACCGAAATTGCCTCAGAAGCAACCTCCCAAGTTTGCGAAACATGGCGCCCAACCGTTCAAATTCAGTGTTTGGTTCTGTGGAGAGATAAGGTCCATTACCAGGAATTGTTGTTAACATGTAAGTTCTTGCTCAATTTCTACGTTCTTGGGCTCTATTCAACGGAAATTGCTTCAGGAGCAACCTCCCGGGTTTACAGACCATGGCACTCAGCCGTTTAAACCAGGTGTTTGATTCTGTGGGGAAATAAGGTCCCTTGCTGGAAATCGTGGTTCACATGGAAGTTGTCACTCGTATTTTATGTTCTTGGGCTCAATATAACAGAAATTGCTTCAGGAGTGATCTGCCAAATTAACGAAATGTGGCACACCCTTGTTCAGCTTTAGCATTCGGTTTTGTAGAGAAGTATGGTACATATTACTACTAACGTGGCTGAGTAAAGTATGTGTGTAAGACCAAGTAACGGGGAACAATTATAAGACGACGCAATAGAGACGATTCTTGAAGATGTTTGTATGTTACAGTGGATGAGAAGTTTGACATTACTTGACAAAAAAAATGAAGAACCAAGAAGAAAAGACAAAGAAAAGAAGTTGATGATACAACGAACGGATAACTAATCTTTAAGTGGCCATGATGATGTCCCCAGAGGAGGGAGAGGAGGGAGCACTAGATTCTGGGGAAGGGCCATTTACCTTGTCCTTCTTCTGCCGCTTTGTTTGGAGTTTGCGATGAAGCTGCGGCATTGATAGCATAAGACGTGTATCTTCAAGAACTTGGACAGCTTGTGAGGCCGTAAGCCCAGTGCTAATGGAGGTCTCTATCCGACTGATGAAAAACTGAAATTGAGACCATTTTTGACGGGCCTGAAGAGGCAGATTAATGTTGCATTGAAAGGTGAACAATGTGAAAAAAGACATACAGTGGTGTTTTGGCGAGGACGCCATGCAGCATGGTGCCCCTTGTTTGACCGCTTGTCCTTGCGAGAGCCCCATTCAGTCTCCACCATCCGCAATGGAGGCTTGCGACCAATCCCTTCAATAGCCGTGCCCTCATCCCAGCACTTCCAAAGAGAGCCAACATCAGGAAATTCACCCAATTTGCCTGGGCCCCAACAATCCCAAAGAAAATCGGGATGGACAACAAGGCTGAACAGAGCCTGCCATCCACATGATGATGCAGAAAAGCCAGGGTAAGCAGTCACGGTAGTCTGGTCAGACGCAAATGCTGCTGCTGGGGGCAGTATGATGTCAAAGGGTGTGGGTGGCGCCAAGGGACCAGGGGAGAGCCGTAACACATAATACTTACTGCCTTTATGGTTCACAGACACTACATATCGTGATTGAGTGGAAAGCACTTCTGGATCGACTACGGGAGGTGGTAGCATTATATTTTGGAATTTCGGCAGTGGCGAGGTTGGTGAGATTTGACTCGGGGTGGCTGCAGTGGCAGCCTGGAGTGGCATACTCGCACTTGCCACCATAGTCTGAATAGAGGGAGGCTGCGGCGACGAAAGGTTGGAGTGTGGCCCTGTTGGGCTGGGGGTAGCTGAGCGAGAGCTAACAATGGCCACATGAGTTTTTACACTACGCGATGGAGAGAGCGGCTCAGTTCGACGTGCAATAACCTCGAGCAATGAGTGGGATAACTTGACAGCTTCTGACAGCTCTCTCTGTGATGTTGAAAGGGAGAGGAAGGCGCTCTGTGTTGCGACCTCCTTGAAGTTTGCTGCGATCTCGGTATCTACCTGAAACTGGGCCTCGACTTCTTTCTGAGCATGAGGCCATTGTGAAATGAACTCGGAAACCAGGGACGACTTAAAAACGGGCATGCGACTGAATAGCGGTGAGTCGGGAAATTTTTCGTGGATGGCGGCACTAGCCTGGCAAAGATTGAGACAGTGAGAATTAGAAAAACTAAGTGGAGCGATGAGATGTAGACACACCCGCCAGAAGAAAGGGCGAAGCTGTTGCAACAGCTCAACAAAATTGACCAAGCCCTGGTTGACGCGTGCCTTCCCTTTGAGCTCAACAAGCACCCTCTCCGCAAAAGGAAACAATTGGGTTTGGAGCTCATTGGGAACAGCAACAGTGGCCCAGGGAACATGGTAAGCCTCCCCAACGTAGAAACCTGCCAATGCCATAACCGCCTAACAACTTAATGAGTTTCATTTGAGGAACAATTGTACAGGAGAAAACTTACAGACTTCGGAATCTTGGCAGAATAAACCTCGCGTTGAACGGTACTCGCCCAGTGTCCGATGGCACCGATTTCATCCATTGTAACACTGCAAATGATGAGCAGTGGCCGGCACACAATCAAATCACAACATACCCCATCTCTTCAAGGTGGGTAGGGATAGTCTTGCACGCGAGATGGAGCTTCTTTTTTGATTTGATGGACGTCGATTCGAGGAATCTTGTGTACATTTTTCGGAGGGCATCGTCACCACAGGCCTTGCCCACTGTCTTTCCAAACATAAGCTTTACCTGATAGTTTGGTTCAGTAAGGAGAAAGATAGATTTCGGATGAAGGTGGACTTGCCTTGTGCCAGGTCAACGGGCAAAACCAGTTCCAATCCTCAATCTTCTCGCACAGGTTCTCCTGGTCAAATACATAATGCAAAAGGATCGCGAGAGCTCCAACAGAGCAACGGAGTGGATTGCGGTGCGGCAGCATGAAGTTGTAGTCTGGTTCCTGCTTCTGTTGTCCTCGTCTCAGCAAGATATAACACAAACAATACAAGTAAACTACAGACTCCTGGCTTCGAAACCTTTGTCTCATGATAAAGGGAAAGTACACCAAAGTAATATTTACCAACACTGCAGTGTCGCCCGTCAGGTGTTGTGTAATTAGGGACAAGCAGGGAATGAGGTTGAAGGCAGCTGAGCAACAAATTGATGAGCTCGTCGCCACAGTTGAGAGTGGTGCACTGCCAAGTCCAGCTAAAGTGCGCCTTAATAATTGATGGAACTAGTCAGATAATGTTCTTAGCAATGGTAGAGAAGAAATGAAAGGAAACTCACATTGATCAAGCTTGGTGAAGATAGCGAATGTGATCTCTTCAAAGTGCACGGCGTGCAGCTGTGAGTCCAGTATGGTGTTTTCGCTGATGTCGAAAAACTCGTCCCTGGAAAGTATAGTTTTGAGGAATAGAAAATATAAGTGGAGAGAAGTGGCTTACTCGAGGCGCAAGCGCTGAGATTCTACCATAAGGGCCTTGTAAAAATCCTGGCTCCTTGATGTTGACGTGGGCCGGCGTGTTTGCAGGGTGGGGTCGTCGTCGCACTGTTGCCGCCGAACACGGCTGAGCATGGTCATGTTCTTTTTTAATGATGACTATGGCACGAGCATGTCAGTGAGTGTGGCTGAAACAAAGAGGAAAGTCGCTGACCGAAGATAATCGCGCTGGGCCCTCCTTTGGGTGACCTCGTGTTGTGAGGAGGCTCCTTGTCGCAACGTATTTTAGGTATTCCATAGTGTGGTTGGCATCGACAATGTGGTCAGGGATCGTGCCCGCGGCAATTGCTATGGGTACCCAGCACTACCATGCAGGCATTAGTCGCATCCTCTTGCATAGAAAAGAAACATACCCGCCACAGAGAGAGCACGCTCTTCTCTGTTTGCCGCCCACTTTTTCGCCTTGTGTCCATGATATATGCATCGATCTAGAATCCAGTCATAATTAGCAGATAGAAGAAGCTTGAGGTGGTAAGCACGTACCCAAGCTTTCGAGCTTTCTGTTCCTGTAATGAAAGTGGATGTTACTCAAGACATTTTGTCAGATGAAACAGAACTCACCCAATGTATCAATCTCCATAGAATCCTCGTGTGGCCCATCGTCGCCTTCGTCATCACCCCGGCCATCCTCATCGTCACTCTCTTCATCCAGACCATCATCTGTGTTCTCGAATCCGTGGTTGAAGGAGTCTTGCATTGCCTTTGCGACATCGACTGATTTGTCCGTCTCAGTGGCGATGGCCCCCACAGCTGACAGACTGGGGCACTCTCCTTCTGTCTGCTGGCTCTCGTTACTGCTTGGTATTCTTCATTAGCTTATGTTGACTTCCACGCAGAAGGCCGAGACAACTTACCTGGGTTTGGGCAAGCACATCTCCTCATGCTTTTTAAGCCGCTCAATCACATATGTTAGTCATCATGTCCCATACCTAATGTAGTAACCGGATGTGACAATCACTCATGTAACATGAGCCCAGCCGGACCGGCCGGTTTTCTAAACTGTCCCTTAGTGATTGGTACAGCCGTGATTGTTACAATCACCCATCAGCTTGAGGCAGCCGTACTTCTCCCCGACGGCGACTCCTGCGGAGCATGCACATCATCGTCCGACGGTGCAAATTGCGGCCCACCTTGGGCAAAATGCAGAGCACCTTGTAAATATACTATAAAGATTTTACATAATAATAGGGCCACAGAAGCCAGTCAAACACCATGAGGACTGTCATGGGGAGGATGCATATCATCGTCCGCCGGCTCAAAGTGTGGGGCACCTTGTAAATGTACTACAATGCTTCCACATAACAATAAGGTTGCAGAAGTCAGTTAAACACCATGAATGTGACCCATTGCAGACCTACATGTACTTTTAACAATTCCTTTGGAACCCAAGCAGCCTCCATTAACTATTGTATATATTATGGGTCCCACAAACACAGCTGAATATGATACACCAGCAGAGGACCTTCCAACAAAAACACATTACTTTTGCATGGGGGACACCTTTTTCTAATAGCTCTAGAGCAATATATATATATACTATGAAGCTCCATTAGAGCAGTGCAATTTTTTTTTTACAAAGACTCCAGCGGAGTGATGCAATTCTTTCAGAGAAGACCCTGGCGGAGCAATGCAATTTTTTTAGAGAAGACCCCGGCGGAGCAATGCAATTTTTTTTACAGAAGACCCCGGCGGAGCAATGCATTTTTTTAAAAACAACTTCGGCAGAGCAATGCAATTTTAAAAAAAAAAGAGCCTGGTGGCCCAACACAATTTTTTAAGAAACAACTCCAGCAGAGCAATGTATATCAAAGAGAACTAAGGAAAATAATGACCAAAGTATATCTTAATAACTCAATCAATGAGGAGAGTGTCTACTGCTAACATAAAAGAATTTTACTAATGAAGGGTGATGAGGTAAATTATCTGG
>NW_001889873.1:91975-115841 GCF_000143565.1 Laccaria bicolor S238N-H82 | reverse complement strand
GAGGATAAAAATTTGGCAGAGGTTGATGGCAGATTGGTTCTGTGGAGTGTGATAAAAGAGTTACATCACCGGCAGAGAAATGTTTGTTGGTGGGTTGCCCTTGTGGTGTACTTAATTGCCTACATGTCTGAAGCTCATTCAGATAGGCCATTATATTTGTGAAGGCCATGTGTGGTGGCTGGTCCTATTGGATATTATAAAAAGAAATTATATCACCGGCGGGGTAATATTTGCGGAAGGATTGCCCTGCTGGTGTAGTTAAATATCTTTTTGAAGTGAATGCGTGGAACTCATTGTAACAGGCCATTATACAAATTTTGCTATGTTTTTGGAGGCAATGTGTGGTGACTGCTCCCACATGGTGGTCCATCGGAGTATTGTAAAAAGAATTACATCATTGACAGAGCAATATTTGCAGAAGGATTGCCCTGCCGATGAACTTAATTTATTCTATTATGAAATTTTTGTTATGTTTTCGGAGGCAATGTGCAGTAGGTTGGTCCCGCATGGTGGTCTGGCGGAGCATCACAAAAAAATTACATCACCAATGGAATAATATTTGCCAAAGGATTGCCTTGCTGATTTACTTAAATAGCTTTGTGTTTTTGTGGTACTCCACTTTTAATGCCTCAAAAAGAAAAGCACTACTCCGCCAGAGTCATTGAAAAAAATACATTGAATCATTTTGCACTTCTCTGCCAGAGTCTTTTTAAAAGAAACAGCACTTCTTCGATGGAGCTTCATGATATATATATATATTACTCTAGACCTCCAGCAGAGCTATTAAAAAGAAGGAATTTCATTCTCAAATTGAAGTCACAAAAGAAATTTCCATTGCTCCACCTAAGCATTTCAAATTTCTTTTATGCTACCAGCAGATACTCTCCTCATTGATTGAAACACTTTGGTTATCATTTTCATTAGTTCCCTTTAATATACATTGCTCTGCCGGAGTTGTCAAAAAAAATATTGCATTGCTCCGCCGGCATTATCAAAAAAATATTGCATTGCTCCGTCAGAGTTGTTTAAAAAAATATTGCATTGCTCCGCCGGAGTTGTCAAAAAAAATATTGCATTGCTCCGTCGGAGTTGTTTAAAAAAATATTGCATTGCTCCGCCGGAGTTGTTAAAAAAATATTGCATTGCTCCGCCAGAGTTGTTAAAAAAAATATTGCATTGCTCCGGTGGGGCCTTCTTTTACAAATATTGCATTGCTCCACCGGAGTCATTATAAAATATTGCATTGCTCTGCTGGGGTTGTCTTTAAGAAAGATTGCATTACTCCACCCAGGCCTTAAATACCTTTGCAGATTGAATGTGTGGAGCCTCTTCTGACAGATCAATCCAGTATTTGTCATTTATGCAGAGGCAATGTGTGGTGTTTAGTCCAGTGGAGTGTCTTACAGAAATTTCATGTCACTGGTGGAGTGGTCCGGCGGAGTATCATAAAAAAATTACATCACCAAGTGGTGAAACATTTGCCTCACTGGTTGAACTAAGCACTTTTGGCAAAGGAATGCATGAAGCCTCTCCTGACAGAACATTATGAAAATGTTATCATTTCTTTTGGAGGCAATGTGCAGTGCTTAGTAGCTCCAATGAAATCATAGCAAACAACATACATAGATTGACAATATTATGTATGATTTGTATGAGCCAGGCTTGTAATTCTAAGTGTTCATTATGATCATCACCGCCGGTGCAATATTTAGCCCCGGCGGAGGGTAGCTCTGCAGGAGGATATGGCAGTCAAGGTACACCCAGCTACTCCAATCATATGGGCCATTGTTGCTGACGGCCAGCCCATGGTTACTGGGTGATTGTACAGGGTCTGGCCGCCCCTTTCATATTGGGGCCCCACCATCAAACCGGCCAGGCCGGCTGGGCCCTTACCACATGGTTGATTGTCAGGGCCGGGTGGCCCATCACTATTGGGCCATGATGACTAACATAACTGCATTGGCAACACATCAGTTGAGTTACAGCTGCTAAATTCTTAACTGTTGAAGGTTCTCATTGTACAAAACCTGGGCGATAACTTCAATAGAAAGTAACTCTGCTTCAATCAGTCTCTTTGGTTTGATTGTTCATCTTTTCAGGTCGACGCAGTGCTTGAGGATGCAGTGCTTGAGGACGCAGTGCTTGAGGATGCAGTGCTTGAGGACGTAGGCGTCGATGAGGACGCAGGCGTCGATGAGGACGTAGGCGTCGACGATGTAGCTGTATCGGAAATGGTGCTGCTTTCCCTACGAACTCGAATTCAGTCATAAAGAAGAATCTCAAAATCGATGAACAGCTTACGTCCAAGTGATGGTGGAGGTCATATCAACCAAGTAAGGAGGTTGGTCGATGACTGCGTGGTAGACTCTCTCTGCAGTAAAGACGGTGGGGGCTGGTTCAGCTTGACGCGGTTCGACCTATTGACGGCGGTTCCTCGGTAATTAGGTCACTTCTATACCCAGGACTCGGAGGACCTACCGCAGCAGCAGCAATGGCTAGAAGGTGGGCGAAAGCGATAAGAATTGACTTGGGATGCATGTTTCTGGGGTTTGCTAGTCCGCGTGTGACTTGTTTTATAACTTACGGGAAAAGAAGGTTGCGCGATCGTCGGCTATCTTATTCCAGAGGCCATTTTGCCAGTCCCAGAGGAAAGGCGCACCACCCATCACGATTTTAACAATTGGGACTGGCTACATCCCACGTTTCGTCGAGCGCAGCAAGATACCGCCGCCATCAATCAACGACGGGTCAGGAGCCGCTCCTTCGAAAAAACTTCATATCCTGGGAGTAAAAGAGCAGTTTAAACTTGTGCTTTACCTCCTTGTTCAGCCGAGCCTGAATAGCTTCCACGCGTTAGCGCACTTCTTAGATGGCGTTCTGGTACGCAGCATGTTTTCAAACTTGTGCTTTACCTCCTTGTTCAGCCGAGCCTGAATAGCTTCCACGCGTTAGCGCACTTCTCATATGGCGTCCTAGTACGCAGCATCTTTTCTGGCACACGCTGGCGAAGCCGAACTCCCGTTATTCGTTCAACTACAAACAACTCTCTTTGGGTTGAAAGACTCCGGACAAGGCCTACGACGGGGTGGACCGGGGTTATCCCTGAGGCCACTGGATTTTGAGGCAATAACCATCCCGATCCCCTTGAGTGGCCGACAGCGAGCATAAAAGGCTCGTTCGTTTCGGGCGCGACCGTCGAATCCCGAACTGCCCTAAGCGGCCTTTTCTCGTTCTTGGGCTATTCTTCCAAGAGATATACGATGCCATCGACGTCTTGAGTCTGCACCCGGCTATTCGACTTTTCGAAGCAACAAGTTTTGTCTAGAATGTATCGGGCCGGCTTGAAAAATTTGTCGCATCTTCAAATAATTGTCATCTTCAGGACGTTATCGGACGGCTTCAGCTGAGTCGGGGGAAACAAATTTTGGGAACAATCCACTCAACTATCTCCAGTAGTAATATTCCTTTCCCGCAGTCTTGTGTTCTGATGTGTTACTTCTCAGGCAGGGGATATTTTCTCCGTCACGGGGTAATTGATTTTGAGACACCCGATTGACTTCGCTCTTTTTGTCGAGCTTCTGCAGGCACCACATCAAGAATATTGCCTCAGGACAGCCAGCGTCCGTTCTCGGAATCGCTTCTTGATACGTTGTTTCATGACGGCCTTTGGGGAACAAGGTCCAACTAATGAGCGTTATAAAGGCCGAGGAGTGTTTGTAAATTTCGCATTTCCCCGCAAGATAGGATGCTTGTATCCGCTCTCTTCACCGTCACTCTTTTACAGACAGTTAGTGCGTCGATAGGACCGATTGCGAACGTCCATATCGTCAACAATTACATACAACCAGATGGCTACAATCGCTCGTACGTCCTCCAAGTACTTTTCGGAAATGTTTTTGACATATAATTTCTTGCTACTTCACAGCGCCGTTCTCGCCGGCAACTCTTCGACGGCTGGGACATTCCCTGGACCTCTTATTGTTGGCACCAAGGTTGGACATTTTGTTCACCCCTTGAACCTCGAGTTAACGTCAATCCCCAGGGTAGCACATTCTTCTTGAATGTAGCCGATCACCTGACCGACACGACGATGTTGAGGAGCACTAGCATCGTAAGCTTGCTTTGTCTTGTGCCCTCTTCATTTTACTAAACCGATGTTTTCATAATCTATAGCATTGGCATGGCATGTTCCAGCATAACTCCAGCTGGGCAGACGGTCCAGTTGGAGTGGCGCAATGCCCCATCGCCCCTGGTAACTCATTTTTATACCAGTTCTCTGTTCCTGATCAGGCCGGAACCTTTTGGTACCATTCCCACCACTGTGCGTTGACCGTCAGCCTGATGTTCTGCCCCCAACTCATCCTCACATTCTCATTTCAGCCACACAATATTGCGACGGCTTGAGAGGCGCTATGGTGGTTTACGATCCTTTGGACCCATACAGATATTTGTGCGTATTTTGTCCAAGATCGGGTGTTTTTCGCATTTACTAACTTTCATCTTTAGGTATGATTATGATGATGGTAATGGCGCTCTCAATTTCGGGAGATACTCGCTAATTATTCTGAACCAGAATCAACTGTCATTACACTTGCGGACTGGTAAGAATTTTCCGTGCCGAGTCGCCAATTCTAAAATTAAAATTGAAGGTACCACACCCCCGCTCCATCTGCCGGCCTTGTCCCTACAGCGGACTCGACATTGATCAACGGGAAGGGTCGTTACTCTGGCGGACCTTCTTCTGACCTTGCAGTCATCAACGTTAAGCGCAACGCGCGCTACCGCTTCCGCTTAGTCTCCATTTCTTGCGACCCCAACTTTACTTTTTCCATTGACGGGCATAACATGGTATGTTTCGCATTTTTCTCTCTTCTGAACAGCTCCGTTGATAGTCAGACAAACAGACCATCATCGAAGTCGACGGCAACAACGTTCAACGAACAACTGTGGACTCCATTCAGATCTTCGCTGGACAGAGATATTCTTTCATTTTGACGGCTAATCAGGCAGTTTCTAATTACTGGATACGTGCACTACCTAATGTCGGGACGCAAGGCTTCTCCGGGGGAGTCAACTCGGCCATCCTCCGCTATTCCGGTGCTAATAGCTCGGATCCTACGACAAATCAAACTACCAGCGTCGTTCCTATGCTTGAAACCAGCCTCCACCCGTTGACGAACCCAGGCGCTCCAGGAAAGCCAGTTGCTGGAGGTGCTGATGTCAATATCAACTTGAATATCACGTTCAATGCCACGGAACTCCTATTCACTGTCAACGGAGCGAGTTTCCAACCACCTACAGTGCCCGTTCTACTACAGATTCTAAGCGGCGCCAAGACCGCACAGGATTTGTTACCTTCTGGAAGTGTATATACCCTTCCTCGCAATAAGGTTGTTGAAGTTACAATGCCTGGAGGCGCGGCCGGAAGTCCCGTACGTACTCACTTTCTCATCTTTTCATAAACTATAATGATATTCAATCAACGATTTCCCAGCATCCCATTCATTTACACGGAGTACGTTTGTGTTTTTTTCTTCTCTGGAATGTCTACTGATGAACACAACTTCGACAAAAATAGCATGCCTTTGCCGTTGTGCGGAGTGCAGGAAATTCAACTTACAATTATGTGAACCCTGTCCGCCGTGACGTGGTCAGTATAGGAGCTTCCACAGACAATGTCACCATTCGTTTCAATACGAACAACCCGGGCCCATGGATTATGCATTGGTGAGGGCGCTTTATTTTACCGTTGATCAAGAGCTCAAATTTTAACCAGCCACATCGATTGGCATCTTAATCTGTATGTCTTTTGATGACTCCCTAGTCAATAGCTTTCACTAATAATACATTTTAGCGGATTGGCGATCGTGTTTGCTGAAGACGTTCCAACGATTGCTACTAGCACCCATCCTAGTATGTTCCTTTCGTGTCTAAACCTCATAGTTTTTGATTATATTCTGACACAGCCGCATGGGATAAACTGTGCCCCACCTACGACGCTCTTCCCACTGAATCTTTCACGTAACTATACGACCACTCTCCTTCTAAAAGGTAACGACGCTCCTTAAAACTTGAATCGGACTTGAAGGACAATCTGAATCTATTTTTTACTTACGGTGTGTCTACCAACTGTTTTCCCTCGTTTTGTATACCAGACGCATTGCAGTAGTAGAGAAAGGACAACCTAATGCTTTCGAATACTGTGGACAAAAGTAGGAGGTACTTACCGTGACATACCTACATACATACCTGTGGACTCATTTATGTAGGAGGCGAGTAAAGCGCGATTTTCTTGTCTCGAGATTTAGCATTTTCACTGAGGGTTACTTTGGGTTACTTACTTATGTATGATGATGATGAACGTTGAGGCAAGTGGTATGTGCCGGAACACGGCAATCAGAAGTCCGGTATCCTCTTCGATCTTGTTTGGCCTTGTGAGTTTTACCGTACCTTATGTGACTTGACATTTTCGGCTTGACTCTTCACCCATACCTGGAATGCTTTAGACGACATCCTTGGAACCTATACACCCGAATTTCACCTTGAAATTCCACTAAATACCTCTGCCAAGAGCGGATCTAACTCATACCCAAAGAGCGAACCTTGGCACCACCGCTTCCGTGCCCCAACTCCTCTAAAAGAGCTCTGTCTTTCTCTACTCCAACGCCATGTCTTCTCGTTCTCGATGGGGCCCACTGCGCTCACTGCTTTTATTGTCGCCCGTTCTTATTGGCGCGCCATGGTTGGCTTACAGGCAACATCGCTGTGAGTGCAAACTTCTCGATAGGAACTGCCAACTTATACGCCACTAGATTTGCCTGTAGCTTTGACTGAGCTGTAAGTATACTTTTGAGCACGTTCTTTCTGGTCCCTGGTCCCAAGCTGACGATTGTAGATCAAACCCTGTAACGGGTCTTCCCCAAATCTCAGAAGCGCGAATCCTTGATGTTGTGAAGCATCTCTCGGAAGACATTGGTTATCGGACTGTAGGCACCTTGGAACATGCCCTGGCGGACAAATACATGGTTTCGCAAGCGGAAGAGGTCAAGAAGAACTGTGAGAGACTAGTAGCGGAAAGTGGAAGGAAGCTGCAATGTGAGGTGTGGAGACAGGAAGGAAGTGGGAGCCACAGGTGTGTACAACGATGCATCTCAACCTTGTTTTGCTCATCCCCTTCTTCAAAGATTCGATATGATGGGCAAAAGGCTCTACAAGACTTACGTTAACCTCACCAACATCATCGTCAGAGTCTCCGACGGCACGCCTGAGGGCAAGGAGCACGCGGTGCTTGTCAACTCCCATTTGGACAGCACATTGCCAAGCCCAGGCGCTGCGGATGACGCCATTTCAGTTGGTGTAATGTTAGAGTGCATGCGCGTTCTCATTGAGACACCTACCTGGAGCCCAAAACATGCGATCGTTCTCCGTGAGATAACCATTCTATATTTACATCAATGTTCTGAGGTGCTGAGATCTCTTAGTTTTCAACCATGCCGAAGAATCCCTGCAGGACGGGTCACACTTATACTCTACCCAACATATTACTGCCCCAACGTGAGCCATTTGACGTGTTTTGTTTCTTATTGATTAACCTCCGTAGTGTACGAGCCGCCATTAATCTTGAAGCTGCTGGTACGACCGGCCGCGAACTCCTCTTCCAAGCCACATCCGAGGAAATGATCAAGGCCTACTCCCACGTCCCAAGGTACCCAATTCAGCTTACCAACCTCCAAGACGCTCTGACGATCAATCCAACAGACCATATGGAACAACTTTCGCGAACGATATTTTCAGCTCGGGAATTATCCTGTCAGAGTGCGTTCATTTATACCTTGAGCCCTGCGCGAGGTGTATTCCTCTTCCTATCGGCATCGAGGTCTCAC
The DNA here is from genome assembly GCF_000143565.1 of Laccaria bicolor S238N-H82. NCBI lineage: Eukaryota > Fungi > Basidiomycota > Agaricomycetes > Agaricales > Hydnangiaceae > Laccaria > Laccaria bicolor. The sequence goes on along the minus strand of NW_001889873.1, from coordinate 107,958 downwards.
CATTTTTAGTACTGATTTCCGGCAGTTTGAAACGTACTTGAATGTTACCGGTCTTGATGTAAGTCATCTTGACTTCTCCAATGCGATTACTAATCTATGAATTCGTATAGATGGCTATAATCGGAAATAGTTATCTGTATCATATGCGGAAGGATCTCGTGGAGAACATCGAAATTGGTGTTGGACAGGTAAGGTTTCCAATCTCGATATCTTTTAGCACCAAACCTTGCTTATTCTTTCCCAGCACATGGCTGAAAACGCGCTCGCACTCCTCAAATACTTCTCAGCTCCGGGCTCACCACTGCCATCACTCAACAAAGGCTACGCACCTGTAACCACAGTGTACTTTGCGCACATTGGAGGCCTGTTCTTTATGTACACCTTCACTACCGCCAAGATCCTCTATACCTTACTTCTCGCCGCTTCATTCATTCTCGTGCGAGTGACTTTTGTCGATCCCGCGCCGGCATTGAAGCGGTCTGGGGGTTTCTCTCGAGAACAGAGGAAGGGGATGGTTGCGGTCGTCGCTGGGCTGATTGGGACGATGTTGGTTCCTAACCTCGTTGCGCTGGTGATGAGATTTGTGTTGAAGAAGGGGTTGAGCTGGTTTAGCAACCCTTTTGCTCCTTTCGCACTGTACGGACCAGCGGCTTTGTTGGGTGAGTTCTTCAGTTCATCCTCAACCGTCTTTGATCAAGACTTACGAGAGAACGTAGGTGCACTTCTTTCACAATACCTCGTCGGACAAGTCCACGAGAAAACGGTGTTCACTTCTATACTCCTACTGCAATCGGGCTTTGCGGTTCTAGTACAGCTCCTCAAAGTCGGCTCCGCGGCCATGTTTTTCCTCTGTGCTCTCCCGCTTTTCGTTGTCCTTCTCATCAACCCCTTGTTCTCGGGCAATACCAAGTCGATTTCCCTGGCCACGTATTTCCTTGGACAGATTTTGCCCTTGCTCACAGGTTCTTTGCTCACGATTCCTACGATTGAGGTTTTTGTACCTTTGGTATGTGTGCCTCCTTTGTCCTTGTCTTTTACACCTCTTATTCACCATGCGCGTGATAGATGGGTCGCGTAGGCGCTCAAGTCCCAGCGGACAACATGATCGCCACACTCGTAAGCGGTCTCGGCGCGCAGTCTCTTCCGTTGGTGTTGCCCCTTGCACATAGATTCGGGCACCGGGCGCTCTTGCGTGGGGTGTTGTTGTTGAGCATGACGACGTTTGTGTTGATGGGTATGTTTGCTATGAGGACGCCGTTTGATGAGATGCATCAGAAGAGGTTGTTTGTTTTGCATTTGGAGAATGTGTGTTTCTTGTTGTTGTTTTTGTTGTGGGATGGAACTTGATGCTTATAATGGTGGTTAGGTCACCTCGCAGGAGCGACACTTGCACCTTGCAGCGGCGGATGGCGCACCGGGTTTCGAGCTTCTTGTGCAAGATATTGTGAATGAGTTTGGAGCGACGACGGATGTCGTGCCAACCCCTGTTGTGATGGATGAGTATAACTCTGATTGGGACTCGCTGTACCCGTTCTCTTCTGTGAGCTTTGCCAAACCTGTTCTCCTGCAGCAGCTGATAGATTGATACCTTTCTTTGTAGTTCTTGACCCCTTACAAGGTCCCGCTGGCCGTGGAACCGGGATACGTATCCCCTTGGGTTAAGGAGCAGGCGTTTGTAGTGTCTGCCGTTAATGATGTCAAGGACTTGGTTGCTGGGACGCGGAGCTTGACTATCAAGGTTGATCATCCAGGTCTTATTTGGACAAGTGCGTGTTTCCTTTCCTTAAACAATTTCTACGTACAAAGACTGAGTGATACGCTTGTCAGCCATCGCCTTTGACGCGCACGTTCTCAAGTGGAGTCTGGACAACAGTCCGCCAGACGAGCATGCGCGGCATCACGTCAAAGAGGCGTCGTTTTACGGGACTGATACGTATACCTTTGACATGGTTATCAAGCTGACGGACGCCAATGACCCTGGGCTTAGCGTCAACTTTATTGGGGTGCAGGAGAAGGGGATGTGGCCTGGTAAGAAGAGCGTTAAAGCGGAGGGAGGGCTTGCGATGCGGTTGTTTGAGGAGTTTGATAATTGGTTGGAGGTGAAGACGGGGGGAACGGTGGATGCGCTTTTGATGGGATGCGTGGCGGGGAGTGTGGTTGTTTAGAAAAAAGCGAGAAGGATAACCTATTAATTGATTCGGAGGATTAGGTCTTTTGGAACTGATACCAATTGCAACTTTTGGATGTCGCTATAATTATGTATTACAATAAATTACCAACCAACTCATGCATTTGCCTTGCTCTGTTTCTTCGTTTCCTTCAACAACTTCGCCAAGGTTTTGCTAGACTGAGAAACCTCATCCATGAGGTCGCCCATGGCCTCCTGTATTTCCTCCCCGACCCTTTCCGCCTGATCCTCCGTCATACCATCCATCTTCTGCGCCATCTCCAACAACTCTCCCAGTTCTTCCGGAGCCTGCGCTTGCAATTCATACAAACGTCGCGTTATCTCTTCTTCTTGGTCCTCTGGAACTTTTCCGCGCATCGACTCTAATATATCCTCCAGCGCCTTCGTTGTCTCCGGCTCCCCGGGGTGCTCTTCAACAGCAGCACCCTCTTCTTGAACTTCTTCCCCCTGCGTCAGGGCTTCAGCTTCCCCGATATAATGGTCCAACAGCGCCTCGGTCGGTGCGGGGGTATACTCCAGATATTTCTCTCCCAAGAGAGGTATGACCGTATCATCATGGTCCAATATCCTCTGCACAACCCTATCCCCCTCGGGATCCGGTCTGAGCTTGACAAGATTCATCCCCTCAATCCCTCTAGAATCACGTAAAAGCTGCACCATCCTCTTCTCACTCGTCCCTCCCCCCTCCCCCTCCTCAATCCTAAACAACTCCTGCCTCTTCCAATCGATATAATAAAACCTATTTCCCAGTTCCCGGGGGGGCGTGCGTCTTATGGTAGTGAACACGAACCCTTCAAGAGAGTTGTTGTACGCGAGCGGGAGGACGTCACCGCGGATCGCGTGTCGTATGTTGACGAACATTTCTATTTGGGGGAGGCGGAGGAAGTAGTAGGGGGCTGGGTAGAAGAAGGTGAGGAGGTGGCTCCATTTGGACCAGTCGCTGCTCCAGCCTGAGGGGAGGTTGGGGTGCGTGGGCCAGGTGGATTTGGCGGTTTGGATGACGGCGTGGACTTCGTCTGGGTCCTGTAGAGGTATTTATTTTACGAGTGTAAATTGGCTATTATGGAGGAGGGGGCTGAACTGACGATGACAAAGTCCATTTCATCGTCTTCAAGTTGGGCTTCTGTTGGTGATGGGGTGGGCTTCCGTTTTGGGTTTTTCGGTTCTGGCCTGAAAGGTTGACGCTTAGCTGAGTTTTTTCTTGAGAGACAGTGACGTTTTTGAAAGATTTTGGAGGACGTACCGTTGAGTTATAGCTGATGTGTGAAGCCATGGTCCAGGTTGTCGTTGAGTTGAACGACTAGGTACTTTGAAAGTCGGCCTTGGACGCGCCAAGCGTGCCATTCCACGCCATGTAGCCGAGTTGACGCGAGTCTGAAGGGATATTGGAGGCATTGCCTTTCTGAAGCGTATGAGATGCATATGTTCTAGTAGGAGAAAGTACAAACTTGCGTAAATAACGGCCAGCTTTCTTCCACCATCACCAACGCCGGAACTGGCAAATTATCAGGAATCTTTGAAAGGAATAGCGCAAGGCTTCGCTGAAGCTAAGCAAAGGGACAATTTCCACATCAAGGCCGGTCGTAATGTTGGACACTTTGTCAACACTCATGCTGCCATGAGTTTTCAACGCACTACTTCAAAATATTTTCACCGAAGATAATTGGTCAGAAATAAAAACCACAAATCCGATCCAACTTCTTGGGTATACTAAACGCGACTGACTGACCCCAAATGAAAGGAATCACAAAACTTATCGCTTCTCATTGGGTCGAGCTGCTAGAGCCGGACTGCGCGCCTGTCTCCGCCTCCGCCTCTGCCTCCGTTGCGGTATTCGCCGTGCTCGAAGAAGAGTCTTTGCCATCCTCGGTCTTCGCTACACCCGGGACGAACGTAAGAGTACGACCGCGGTAGGGTCCAGTCAGCGCGTCGCCGGAGGGAGTAGAGCCAGTGGGCCGTAGTGCTTGGATAACCCCCGTCTGCTTGTTATACCGGAAAACTTGTGTCTTGTGCGCGTTGGCGTCCTTGGAGTTGGAGCAACGTTCTACTGTGAAGGGCTGTGCTTTGACCAGACTGGCGGTGACGCAGAGGCCGGAGGCCGGGAAATCTGCTACGTGGAGAGAGACCCTACCCCCGGAGCCGCATTCAACACAAATGGAAGGGACGCGGTAGACTGAGCCATGATCAAGTGCGTCCCGTCCGTGTACGATTCGTCCAGAGTCAAAGTACTGATGTTGAGAAAGAGGGATGTAGCAGAGCCACCCACTGAGCTCTGAAAATGTTCGGTCAGCCCCAGAATCAAATGATCAAACATATGACGATGACTTACTTGGATATCAATCGTTCCTGGCACCCCGGATTGCTCGTCTATCTCGTCTCTTTCGAACATCTGCCTCTTGCCTCCGAGTCCTCCGAGTCTGTGTCCAGAAATGCTATTGAGCGGATTAAAACCTTTGGCCTCGACGGCGGCGGCGGCTATTGTGGACGCGGGTAAGATGGTGACGGCGAGGAGACTGGCGAGCATGGCGAGGTGGGGAGTGAAGGTGAGCATGTTGACGTGAAGGATAGTAGAAGAAAGAAAGTGTAGTTACGAAAGGAGAGGCTGGCGAGGAAGTGGTCTGGATGAGTTGGGATGAACCTCGTTGGGAAAGAGTTCAGGCATTTATAGGATTTTGCGGCGGCTAACCAGCGGCTGACTTAGGCATCTGTATTGTCCTCAGGATCCTTTCGAAGATATGGCGCAAGGCACAGTGAACAAACTTTGAAGATGCAAAATTTCAGGAGAGCATCGAGACGGAAGACTTTGTCATTACTTATGGCGCATGAGTTTTCAACGCACTACTTCAAATTATTTTCACGATGCCAAGGATAGTTCGTCAGGAATAAAAACCACAAATCTGATCCAACTTGCTGGGTATACTAGACGTAAGTGACTGACCATGGATGGAAGGAACTACACTATCTTATCGCTTCTCACTAGGCCGAGGTGCTAGATCCAGACTGTGCGCTTGCCCCCGTCTCTGCCTCTGCCTCCGTTGCGGTATTCGCCGCCGTCGTCACATCAGCGCTCGAAGAGGAGCCCTTGCCATCCTCGGTCTTCGCTACACCAGGGACGAAAGTAAGAGTACGACCGCGGTAGGGTCCAGTTGGCAGCGCGCCGTTCGACGAAGTAGAGCCAGTGGGCCGTAGTGCTTGGATAACTCCCGTCTGCTTGTTATACCTGAAAACTTGGGTCTTGTCCGCCTTGGCTTCCTTGGAGTTGGAGCAGCGTTCTACTGTTAAAGGCGAATCGCGATGTGTGTCAAGATTGGCGGTGGCGCAGTAGTAGTCGTCGGTCGGGAACTCGAAGCCATGTGCTATGTGGATATTGACTGCAACCCCGGGAAACGCGTTAAGATCAGGTGGAATGGACCCGGTGCCGGTGGACTGTGCTTGGACCAAGAACATTGGCGTCCCGTTCGTACCATCCGCTTCGGCCAAAACAGCTCTCTCGCCGCGGTTGTCGAAATTTTGCACGACGAGGGCTGTAGCATGGCCGCCCGCTAAGCTCTGAAATGTCCGGTTAGCCTTGGAATCAAATCATCAAACGGATGAGGAGGGCTTACTTTGAGTTGAATCGTTCCCGGCACCCCGAGTGGGTTGTTGAAACTCTTGTCGTTTCTTTCGAACATCTGTCTCTTGCCTCCGCCGATGACGTTTCTATAAATGCCATTGGATTCAAACGGATAAAATCCTTCAGCTTCAGCGACGGCGGCGGCTATGGTGGACGCGGGTAAGATCGTGACGGCGAGGAGGGCGGCAAGCATGGCGAGGTGGGGAGTAAAGGCGAGCATGCCAGTGACGTGAAGGATAGTGATGGGTTTGAAAGAAAGAGTGTGTATTTATGAAAGGAGAGGCTGGCAAGGAAGTGGTCTCTGGAAGAGTTGGAATTAACCATGTTCGAACAGAGTTCGGGAATTTATAGGATTTTGCGGCGGCTAACCAGCGGCTGACTTGGGCTATTTTGAAGATCTAGTGACGTCATTGTAATCTGGAGCCAAGTCGTCTACAAATCACACATACAAATAAACCTAATCAATCCTTCACCACATCTTACAGCGATGAGCGCGCCCTTCTCCCTCGATGAAGAAGTCCGGCTCTACAACACCAACGCCGAGCGGGAGCGCTACAACCTCCTCTCAACCCTCTTCGGCATCATCGTGACGCTTGATTACCTCGAGCGGGCATACGTTCGCGATTCCATTACCGCAGCTGAGTGAGTTCCTTCCGTTCAAAGTTCCCCTCCTAAGAGCATAGAGCTGAGCACTAAGATTTTGATTCGATTGAAGAGATACTCGCCTGCGTGTACGCGCTTGTTATCGCAGTACAAGACGATGTTGAGGCTTGTTGGGGATGATGTACCGTCTGTGGAGGAGTTTATGAGCCGATACAAGGTGGGTGTACGGATTTTACGTGGAATTTCGAGGCTCATTACCCTTGTATGAATCAGATGGATCATCCTGCTGCGCTGCATAGAATCAGGGTCGGCGTGCCAGCGACGGTGGAGCATTCAAGTGAAGCGGGGCCAGAGACGGGTAAATGGGTTGCGCAGACTACACAGGTAACTACTTACCTCTCATGGAATCATTTTGCGTCTTGTTTTGAGATTATACTCACCACCTCCTCCCAAAAAGAGCTTTATCACCTTTATGGACGCGTTGAAACTACGTCTACGGGCGAAAGATCAGCTACATCCTATCTTACAAGAGCTCGTCACGGGGTATGCGAGGTTTAAGGGGAGTAAGGATTGGGAGGGGCGAAGTAAGATGGTTTCGTGGTACGACTTTCTTTTTCGTCGTCGTTTGCCCGTCCGACCTGACACTCCCAATCAGGCTTATCACACTGAATGGAATGAAAGCATCGGAAGAGATAACGGAGGAACAGTCCAGACAGGTGTGTATTTTCGTTTGTTGGCCTACCTCTTGAAGACGAATTGAGGTTCATGGAAACAGCTTTTCTTCGATGTGGATCATGCTTACGCCGAGTTCTTCCGCAGTTTGAGTGGGGGGAAGGACGATCCTTCGTAGCGCGGCATTCCTTCCCTTCACCTTTGAACATGCCAAGAGAAAAAGTTGAAGGCTTTTGGATCGTTTCACTCAGGCTAGGATTGAAGGACGTATGTAGAAGATAGACGACCAGAAGCAGGGAGAGTGGAAGAAGTAATACATAATTAAGTTGCTCCTTGTGTAACTGACAGAGCCTTCAAGGAAGTCCCAGAGTGACATACATATACGCCTTTCGTCTTTGGTTGGTTCCCTAAGGATTTAATAGCCCGAAGAGAAGAAAAGAAACAAAAACAAATAATAAATCTCTCTTTCTTTTTCAACCATTCCAACGAATCCAACCGTCGAGTTCGTTTAACGGGATTTTTAGGTTACTGGCCGCTTCAGAACTTCCAAAGCATACCAAAAGCTCTGAAGCACACCCAATACTACGTAATAGAACGCAACTCTACGCTACTTCGAGTGAGTGTTGTCTTTTACAGGCTGCCAGTGGTTTTCAACATTTTCATCCTGTTACTTCTTTCCGTTTAGTGAGCTAAAAATTCACGACTTGAGATCTGAAGCTTGAAGGCCTCACCATGGCATTCAAAATCTAAAACTCATCGGAATTTCACCGGGTTCACAGCTTGGGCCAGGCGTCGCCAGCGAATTTGGGAAGCACCTGATGTGTGCCGTAATAAGTATGGCCGGAATCCGCAATCCGAGCTCAGGCGTCAAAATCGTCCTTTTTTCGCAACGCCCATCTACGCACCGCGATGCCTAATGAGTCTATCTCTAGTGGTTCATCTCGACAACGGTGCCGTCGTTTTTTGTCCGGCAGCTGTCCTGACGGCGAAAGATGTAGATATCTTCATACTACTGTACGTCACATACAAAGCTTTCGAAATCAACAGCTAATTTGATCTACGTACAGGAAACGCCTCCTTCTCGTCCCAGTGAAACAGGAAGACACGGGCGGAATAGGGGTCGTCGAAACCCTATACCACCCGCAACCCAGACGGCGAGCTCGAATGAGCCTTTGTCGGCTTCACAACCTGTGTATGTTCTAACTTGAACGAACGCAGTCACAATGGCTAAAATGTAACCTCCAGTACGCACCAGACTTTGGTACTGCCGCTCACCCTGTTTAGTGACCTCCTCTAACATTGACATGTCAAGCCGCGGGAAATCGACGGCGCTGACAGGGCTGAACAAAGGGTACGAATGATAATTGGGGAAATACGGAATGCTGCAGCACAGGATACTGTTGTAGACCCACGACAACAAGTGAAGGCGGACGAACCACAGGCGCCATCTCGTAATGTGGCAGGGCGACGCCGAGACAGGGAGGAGGCTCGAAGGGCCAAGGAGAGAATGGCGGCTGAGGTGGCGCGGATACAGGCTGAGGAGTGTGCAAAGGAGGAGGCGTCGAGAAAGGAAAGGGAAGAAAGGGAGGAAGAGCGGAAAGCCGAAGAACGAGCGCGTCTCAGAAGACAACGGGCACAAGAAGAGGCTGGGCGAAAGGAAAGGGCGGAAAAAGAGGCAGCTGAGCGGCGGGCCAATGCAGCACGAGAGGCATCGGAGCGAGATGCGGCAGAAGAAGCTGAGCGGCAGGCCAATGCAGCACGAGAGGCAGCGGAGCGAGATGCGGCAGAAGAAGCTGAGCGGCAGGCCACTGCAGCACGAGAGGCAGCGGAGCGAGAGGCGGCAGAGGAAGCTGAGCGACGGGCCATTGCAGTGCGAGTGGCCCGAGAGGAAGCAGAGCAACGAGCCAATGCGGCGCAGAAAGCAAAAGAAGAACGAGAGAATGCTGAGCGGAAAGCAAGGGAAGCTGAACTGGAACAGAGGCGAGCACATGAAGCCCAGGTGACCATGCAACAGATGGTTCTCGGCTCCGCTTTAGTGACTTTTGGTGCTGGACTCGACATCCGTTCCGTTGTCACTGGATTTGACCTATACCGGGTCGTGGTGAAAGACCTTCCGTGTAACGCCAATCCTCATGAGGTGGCCGCAGTTTTCACACAACTGGGCGTCAATCCCGAAAATGTTTTCCTCGAGGAAACACGGCCTAGTAATGGTATGCACGCTGATGCCATTTTTTCGGTAGGGGCGGACCAGGTTCCCCTCTTTGGCTCGGACCGCACCATCGATTTCGAAGGTCAGCGCCTCCGGTTCGAAGTTGGCCCAATTGCGTCTGAACATTCGATGGTCCTTTCGTCGCACAACACCAATACCCTGACCGTCTACTGGCGAGTTTCATCCACATCGGTGATCGCCACTTACCCCACATTGGAAGTAGCGAAAGCTAAGGCTAAGGAACTTGATGGCAAGATGTTGGGCGGGCGCCGGGTAAAAGCCGTTCTGAATACCCAGCCCCCAACAACCCCCAACTGGCGCGAAAGCGTCAAGATCATGAACCTTCCTTCAAATGTGCCAATAGCTGAAGTTGAAGCGTTCTCTGGAACGTCTTCCCTCCACGTTGTTAATTCTCCAATATACATCCTCGAAGGGTTCATCGAGTTCCTCCGCAAGCATCTCGAGGGTCTTCCGGGTGCCATTCGAGGGACATTTGCGTGTCTTTCCAGCTTAACCCTCAATTCCACTATCCGAGTGGAGATTCAATTCAACAGCTGGGGGGAAGCAAAGTTTGCTTGCGATACTTTGGACAACCGCAGGCTACAGGATAATTATCCTTACCTTCACGCCTTCCTTCCTAGGGCCCATCGATTTGTCATCGACATTCCGCGTGAACAGTATCGGTCCCAGCAACGACAATGGGACTCACTCGTTCAGGAGAAAGGAAAGGGAATGGCGTGCATTCACATTAACGAGCGCTGCCAGTGGGATGGCCGTGTTGTTGTCATGGTTGAAGGGAATGACGTGAAGGCAGTTGGCACCCTCAAAGTTCGAGTTGAACGCCTTGCTGCTGGGGAGCGTTTGGATCCTAGCTACTGGGACCGGTCTTTTTCTACAAATGCCGGATTCAAGTTCCTACAGCAGGTCCACGACACGTCAGGTGCTTACGTTCTGATCAACCGAAAGGTTCAAACGTTAAGAGTTTACGGGGACACGGAGATGCTGGTTAAAGCTAAGGAGATGATTAAGGAAGAGGTTGAGAGGCTCGCCCTTGTGGAGGAGGTTATGCCATTGAAGGAGCGATCTGCTCAATATTTCCTGACGCGTGGCCTGGGGTTGTTGCAGGAAGTTGTTGGACGTGACAACATATCCTTAGATTGCGCTCCGTGGAGGTTGACGATCAAGGGTGGAGACGATGCTCACCATCACCTAAAGCGGGTCATGGATGAATCTCTGCTGAACCCCGGCTCCAACCCAGGCCACGCAGATATCTGTTCCCTCTGTTACGATACCGTTTCTTACCCCGAAAACTTTGGCTGTGGGCATTCGTATTGCACAGCCTGCCTTTGGCATTATCTGGAATGGGCGGCGAACACAAGGAAATTCCCGCTCATTTGTATGGGCAACAATGCCACCTGCAGGACGCCATTATCAATTCCTCTCATTCAGAAGTTCTCAACAGCGCAACGATTCAATCAACTTGTAGAAGTTGCTTTTCTATCATATCTTGGACAACATCCACGGGAATTTGGATACTGCACAACTCCGGATTGCAATCAGATCTACTCGAGGGACTTGAGCAAACCTATCCTGCAATGTCCCACCTGTTTCTCGACGATCTGCTCTTCCTGCCAGGGCGAATCCCACGAGGGAATGACATGTTTACAACGGATGCGTTATAACCCCACAACTGAACAGAAGTGGTTCACCGACAATTGGGCTTCTGCTCATAGCATCAAGAAATGCCCTGCATGTGGCATCCGGATCGAAAAGGCAGAAGGATCTAGCCACTTGACGTGTAGATGTGGTGTTCACCTTTGTTGGAAGTGCATGGGCATCTTTACTCCAGAGACGATTTGTGCACACATGCATGGCGAACCGCCAGAGCCAGTCTTGGAGGAACCAAAGAACTCCCAGCTTTTAGCCGCGGAGAAGGCAGAGGGCGAGCAACGAGAACGTGAGCGACAGAGACAGGCAGTTCTGTTGGAACAAACGGAGATACAACGCTTGCGTGCTGTGGAACAGGCTCAGTTTGAGGCGGAGAGTCGCCGACGACAGTATGCAGAGTCTCAACGACTGAGAGAGGTGACGAATATGCTTATCCAAGAGGCACGCCAGAGGAAAGAGGCATGTGAAAAGGAGGAGGCGCGACAAAGGGAGGAGGCACGACAAAGGGAGGAGGCACGACAAAGGGAGGAGGCACGACAAAGGGAGGCGGCACGACAAAGGGAGGAGGCACGACAAAGAGAAGAACGGATGAGAGAAGCTCAAGCTCTCAGTGAAAGGGAGCTTCAACGGCAACAGTTGGAGAGACAACAACGAGAACAGGAGATACAACGCTTGCAGGCTGCGGAACAGGCTGAGGCTGAGGCTCAACGGCAGAGGGAAGAGATGAATATGCGTATCCAAGAGGCACGGCGCCGGAGGGAGGAAGCACGTCAAAAAGAAGAGGTACGCCAAAGGGAGGAAGCAAGCCAAAGAGAAGCACGCATGAGGGAAGCTCGAGCTGCGAGAGAAAGGGAACTTCGACGCCAACAATTAGAGGGGCAACAACGAGAACGGGAGATACAACGCTTGCAGGCTTTGGCACGAGCTCAGGCTGAGGAAGCGGAGGCTCGACGACAGAGGGAACAGGTGCGCCAAAGAGGAGAATGGATAAGAGAAGCGAGAGAATGGGAATTTCACCGCTTACAATGGCAGCTTCAGGAACAGGAGGAGGCGGAGAGGGCATCGGAGAATGGTGCAAGCTGGAGCTTTACTGTTTGGTTTTTTGTGATCACTGTTGGCATCTTCGCGATGAAGAGCTTATTTAATTCTTAATGTAATCATGTCAATCAGGCTAGTAATGGACAAAATGAAGGTGCCTAAAGGAGGCTGGAGGTTTGAGAGATGTACCGTTAGCCTTCTTGCATTGGAGCTCCCGCCAACCAACCGCCAACCTTACCCCTACACAAATGGCTTTCAAATCAACTTCAAATCCAAGAACTCTACAACGAAAGCTGCTGGAAAAGCCCCCCAAAAATGTCAAAGGCTTTCACCAGTCTCCTGTCAAGCTTTCAGACTTGAATATCTGTATGATGGAATGATGTACATACACCTGGATTCTGGAGGTGGTCAGAACCGGCAGGAAATATAGAAGTTTGCGCCTCAAGCTGAACCGGGTGGGTCAGATCCAGAGTTAGACCCGGTTCAACAACGGTTGAGTATAACTCATGTTGAAACGTTGTTGAATCGTCGCTAGCAGCTGACACGTGACCGCGTTTTGGACGCGCGTGCCATACGTCTTTTTGATACAGATTCAAACTATCTCTTCCTCTAAAAATAGCTTTCTCAATGTTTTCTCATCCGGCCCCTCCCTCATCTTCACCTCCTCAAGCCCCTTACCCGCCTTTACAAACTCCAGCACAGCTCCAACAGGTGTAACATAAGTAACATCAAACTCGCACTTCCTATCACCCGCACCGCACGCAACAATCCCGCCAACCCTCCCTACAGCATCAACAACCACCGCCCCCGAATCACCCACCTTCCCAAACGTGGTACATCGGCGGTCATAGCTACTGCCCCGTAACTTCGCCTTCGGTATAGGCAGAATAGGCCACTGCTTGGATACCCGCCCTTTATCATCACGGGTGTAGGAAAAGATGCTATTCGCGTGACCGATCTTGATCCCCGAGGTGGCACCTCGCATAAGAACGGCGATGCATGGATTACCGTCTTCATCGTAGTCAACAGGTTTGCGCATCTCCTCGTCCGGAACGATCCCCTTTAGACCCAACTTGCTGGAGAAAGAGGAGTAGGAAAATGGGTGCACGTTCTTGGAGTTGCGCGGCATCATCAATATAAGATCGATACGGCTGCGCTCGCCCCCCAAGTCTATCATATTCCCCGGGAAGCTTGCTGGATCCACCTTGTCCGGATCGACAGCAATAACAGCAACATCTCGGGCATACCCCGAAGTAGAATCCACGTCCATAGGCGGAGAGTAGATCACATGCCCCAAGACACGATTGTCTTCAGTCGCCCAATGCTGTAAGACCTCCACACGATAATCTGTCAACAGCTCTGCCGCCTTCTCCGCTTGTTCCCCCTCCTTCTGCGCGGCCTTCCGTCCTCTCTCCGCCCTCTCACCAGTTTCGTTCAGCAAACTCGCAAGATACCTTTTCGAGTAGTCGATGGTCGAATCTTCCGACCGAATCGCCTTCTCAACAGCTGCAACGTGTTTCTTGAACGACGTGTCGTTGAGCACCAGAACGTCGCGCGGCTTCCTCTCCTCCCTCTCCTCCTTGCGCTCAAAATCTTCGTCGTCATCTAGATCAGGGAGAACAACATGCCGCGCAGTGACAAGCAACAGCCTCCCCCCCTCGCCCTCGCCATCACCTTTCTCATTGAGGAAAAAACCTGCAGTTCCCTCCACCTCCTGCGTATCCCTCCCACAGATCGGTATCCCAAGCGTATAAGCAAGCGGCTCCATTTCCTCCAACATCTTCTCATTATCCTCGCAGCATAAAGCAGGCTCAAACATCCTCGGCCTAGCATCTGAAGCGGCCTTGACAACGCTCGACGTCCGTATCTCAACATCCACATCCTCAATCCCATAATCATCCACCAAAACCCTCTTACACCTCAACGCAACATCTATACCCCTCTCATACGACAACGACTCAGGAACAACACCAATCCACAAAACAAGATTATTCCTCAGCACCTCTCGTTCATCGATAGCCGCTATCCGAACGACGTCCGTGCTCGTCCAATCTACCTGTTTTTCATCGAGCAGAGCGTGGATCTTACGAGCTAGCTCGCTCTCCCAGACATCCTGGATCTTGTGCTCGCCTACGATGCGGAGCTCCTTGGTTTCGGGGTGACCTGGGAAGCCTGCGTCGTAGCTTGGGACGAGCTTAAACAGAACGCTGCCGGTGCGTGCGATTAAATTTGGGCGGGAGGGTAGGCCGTAGTACCACACTTTGGCTTCCGTCTCGGAGACGGGAGGGAGGTTGGGGGAGGTCAAGAGTGGAGAATCGGAGTGAGGTCCTGTGGTAGTGTTAGAGTAGAGTAGAGTAGACATGGTTGCTAAACAAAGAATGATAATACGTTTGTCTCCTTTCCGCGATTGAATGACTCCTTCTGACTCCTGAGGCCCAGTGAAAATCGACCCTAAAAAATGGCCAAATGGATCGGTGGAGCCCGATCTGAACAGGGGAGATGGCCGGAAATTGGCAAATATATCGATTTGATCCGGAGAAACCCGATCTGCACAGGGTCAATTTTCACTGGGCCTGAGGCCTCAGTCCTAACGAGTACTCTCCAAAAGATGTCATTGGATAACTTCCCATAAGGTTTAGAAACCTAGATTATTTTTCTAAACTGACGTGCCGCCATGCCGTTTGCCAAATGGGTCACAATCTGTCAAAGTTGAACTCCGCTTGTCATCGAACACCCTCTTCTAGATTTTAATCTAGACGAGGCCTCCCCCCCCCTCTTCTAGTTCTAAATCGCTTGCATAAACCCTTTTTTCATTGTCCGACAATCAATCCCTGAGCATCCCGTCCAAATCAAGCAAGGCATCAAGATCTATCAAGATGCACCAACCTATGTAGTTGGTCTCCTGAAGAACTATTCACTACATCTTTCTTGTATTTCTCGAGAAACAATAGGGAGTCAACAGTGGAAGACAGACAAGTCATTTTTCATTTGAACCGGGTTTTGTAGGACAGTTTTTTTCATCATGTTGACGATGTATGCAGCTCTCCTTCAAACCACACCCAGGCATCCGATTGCACGTAAGTACAGCTTGTCTTCATGTTATTGGTCAGTTCTCCTCACTGAATTCTGTATCAATTGAGGCTGGAGGCGCAGTGGGCACGGAATGAGGTTGAGTAGAGAGATCTTAAATGAGATCCGCGTCACCAAAGAAGAATTGTACAGATTTGTGTTGCTTGGCTTATGGTTTAGAAAAATGACTGAATCAAGGGGGTGGCGGAATGTGGAAAAGAGACCAACACTCATTATTTTTTTTTCAGGGTTCTGCCTGACACCCCCCCACCACTACCTTCCTAATGAAGTATGTTTTTCCCACACTCATGTTTTTTTTTTTTTTTTTTTTTTTTTTTGAATTCAAAATATTTCCATGTAACAAGTCAACTACGCACAGGCGGTTGGCCGTAAACTAAGTTTAAGCTAAGTCGAGTCCACTGAAGATGCATATAACGGGCCTGTGCTAGCATGATATTGAAAAAACTTGTTTAAAGATGGATCATCCTGGGTAAGTAGCTACACTGACGGCTACTGACGGTACAGAATGAGAGGGCATTTCTTCATTACTGTGCATGTGATAAATCTTCAAAAGTGACTCTTTAAAGTGTAGGCCGAGAAAGAAAGTGAAGCGTCTGAGTGGTGTAACTCATTCAGAGAAGGAAGAGGCACTTGGCCTGGGGCAGCGTGGGGAGTGTAGGGTGTGTCAACGTAGGTGATAGTACTCTTGGTTTGGACCGTCCGTGTCCGAAGCTGGAATGTTGCTGCCCTTCAAAATCTGAAAATTGATGGGGTGTCACTTTTTTTTTTCGGCCTTTGGCTGGACACCCCCCCTCCTACCCTTGGTGCGGGATCCACGTCCCGCTACCCCCTTGGACTGAATATATTTTTGAGCTCCGCCCATCAAACATTTAGAGAATAGTCTAGAAACCTAGACTATCTCT
>NW_001889873.1:52688-91228 GCF_000143565.1 Laccaria bicolor S238N-H82 | reverse complement strand
GATACAGAATTCAGTGAGGAGAACTGACCAATAACATGAAGACAAGCTGTACTTACGTGCAATCGGATGCCTGGGTGTGTGGTTTGAAGGAGAGCTGCATACATCGTCAACATGATGAAAAAAACTGTCCTACAAAACCCGGTTCAAATGAAAAATGACTTGTCTGTCTTCCACTGTTGACTCCCTATTGTTTCTCGAGAAATACAAGAAAGATGTAGTGAATAGTTCTTCAGGAGACCAGCTACATAGGTTGGTGCATCTTGATAGATCTTGATGCCTTGCTTGATTTGGACGGGATGCTCAGGGATTGATTGTCGGACAATGAAAAAAGGGTTTATGCAAGCGATTTAGAACTAGAAGAGGGGGGGGGAGGCCTCGTCTAGATTAAAATCTAGAAGAGGGTGTTCGATGACAAGCGGAGTTCAACTTTGACAGATTGTGACCCATTTGGCAAACGACATGGCGGCACGTCAGTTTAGAAAAATAATCTAGGTTTCTAAACCTTATGGGAAGTTATCCAGTAATAGACAACACGAAAGTGCCTAAAGGCTAAAGGAGATTGAGGCTCGAGTTGGAGAGCGAGCTTGCGAGCTCGAAACAACTCAAGCAGGGGCTTTGTAAGCGCAATGCGGTGATGTCCGCTTCACCACGTTCCGTGGTGTTGACAGCCTTCTGAGGTCTGTGCGCTGCGAGGATATAGTCATTCGAGAAGCAATGAAATCCTTGCCTTCTTCTCTTTCATTCCTACTTCCCCCCGCGAATTCTAACCTTCGCGGAATTTTTTCGACCCTCCCACCTTCCCATTCTCTCTCATTTCATCACTAGTGTGCCTGTGGTTGGTATAGTCTTGTTGTCTTCTCAGACCCTTCACATGGGGCTCGGAAACCAGGATTCACACCGGCACGCTCAAAGCTTTCGTAATTCTCGAGTCAATTCAAATTGCAAATATACTTGTTTCCTCATCTCATCTGATATGATTTTTATATCCGTTGAACAAGTATCAATTTTGAATTCTACAATTTCATTTGAGATCAGCGCGACGCGTTTTGGATCCAAGTGCACGAGAATTTTCAAAAGCTTTCCCCCAACCCATGAAAATTCGGATGTTCAACCGACTCACGGTTAAAATTGAATTTTCGTGTTCTCTTACATCTTAGCATCAGCGCGCTACATACAAAGCGTGGAGGCTCGAGGCTCGGCCCGGGGATGCTTATATCATTACAAATCGATTATCATTTGTAATACTAAGGTCTGTATAAGAGACTACCGGGGATGCGCGGTGCTAGCCTTCTCGCGTTGTGTATCACTATTTGGTTTGGAGAATCCTCCATGTAAGTAAGGATGTAAGGGGATTTTTTTCTGCGTACCCCTTGGAACTAGCATCAGCCAACGATTCGCATCGAACAGCCAGAAATAATGCGACCCCGGTGGCCCAGTGTTCCATTCTCAGCTGAATGCGAACTTGATTCAAATGTGAACACGAACATCACGAACTGATGCTGTGTGGCAGCTGAAGCGCTGACTGGTAGCTCCTGGAGCGTGACTCGGCACTGCGCTCAGGCTGCGCCAGCTTTGGTGACCGTCTTTATCCCTGGCGGTTGTATGGCCACTCAGCAAGTATATGACGGTTAGAACATCGCTTCCTCGCTTCAATGAGTATTTTATCAAAGTCTTTTCAGTGATTATCGTCGGAGGAGGACCAGCTGGCTGTGCTACAGCTTTAGCCCTGCATCGAATCGACTCGCCCCGTTCCGTGTTGTTAATCGACGATGCCGATCCAGCCATATTCAAGGTGACTATCAGCAGTTCTTCTACTTTCGTTGTCTGAACTACATATTACAACAGATCGGCGAATCACTGCCGGGTATTGCCCTTCAGACCCTCGCATACCTGTCTCCTACCCTATCAGATAGCCTATCGCATGACATCGCACAAGGAGACCATGCCCGTTGTTCAGGAAATGCGTCTGTTTGGAGCTCGCAGGAGCTCCACGAAGAATACAGTCTTACGCGTCTTTATGGCTCAGGCTGGCACCTTGACCGCCCATTGTTCGACGAGTCTCTAAGACAGGCTGTGAGGGAAGGATGTGACAAGAGCAAGCACAATAGTCTTCCGTCCCGAATTGTGAGGGAGCAATTCGTCTCCATAGAGAAGCACGACGGCATATGGTGTGTGCATACGAAGCACCTAGACACTGGCTCGACAAATTGTTATTACTCCAAATGGGCGGTCGATGCCACTGGGAGGAAAGCTTCGCTGGCTCGAAAGGTATCAGTAATCTCTTTACTCATAGTTTCGCCACAGCGACTTTCTTGACCAACTTTCACCCAAAGCTAGGTGCAACTACACTGAAAACCGACAAGCTCCTCGCCTTCTATTCCCTGTTCGTTTCCCCGGAAGACGACGGAGACCGTCGGACGCTGATCGAGGCTACCGAATCGGGTTGGTGGTATACCTCATCCCTCCCACACAACAGACGGGTAGTAGTCTATCATACCGACGACGACGATCCATCTGCCAAGTTGGTACGCACAGCCGATGGGTTCCTCGATCTTTTACACAACCACACCCAACACATCTCGTCGATCATCACTACACACCATCACGACTTCTTTCCCGGGCAGAAGTTTCCCCGTTCCACGTCGGCTAATTCATCAGTTCTGGATCTGACCTGCGATGAGACGGAACACTGGTGTGCTGTGGGAGACGCAGCTATGGCGTTTGACCCTCTGTCTTCGCAAGGCATGATCACTGCATTGAACGCAGGTTGCTTCATTGGAGAAGAACTGGCTAAACGGATTTCAATGGAATCGGAAGGTGCTGGATCTGAGGAAATATCTAGTATTCTTGATTATTACGCTGCCATTACCCAACAGTATGAAAAGGAGAAGAAGCAATACTATCGTCTCGCACGATTTAATGGGGGATTTTGGGCGAAAAGACAGGTGTAGATGACTATTCAAACGGACAGTCCATATGCCCCGTCTGTCTTTAGCCCCAGGCCACTCTCGTCCGCGGCCGTTGCAGTGGCAACTTATGCTCTTTGCAGACTCGAAGCCAACCGTGCCCCATCTCCCCGATCGACCCACTAACGTTCTGTGCTTCTCCCGCACCAAGTCTGTAGAGCAATAGAAATTTATTGTGGATTCATGGACTGTTGGCGAGTGAAACAATTTAGGAACGAGAAAATTAAACAGGGCCATTGCATTGGGGTTATTGTACAGACACAAAATCATACAGCACAAACAAAAACGTACGTCACTACAAGTCCGACGGGGCCTCACATCCATACCCGCTCATCTTCAAGGAATACACTATGCTGCCAACCATGGCGATCTGTGAACGCATTCCGGGTTTTCCTCACGACACCAAGGTACTTCCAGTACCTGACCATATCATCGCTTCCTGGCCAGTCTTCCTGGGTAGGTGTGACGATGACTGCCATTGGCAATTGTGAGATGATAGTAGGTAGAGAGCATGAGAACCAGCAACGCCTCACCCGTATCGCGAAGTCCTCTTGTCCACTTGGTTCGTGCCGTTATAGCCGTGTCAAAGTCCGTTTTGTTATTGGACCCTTGGACGGTAGCGTGGAAGACTACTTTTGGCACGATATCGTCTGGGCGAACGGAGGGCCACCTTGTGGAGGGATTAGAGAAGCTCGGAGCTGACACCACCTAGATAGACAAAAAAATCCTACTTACCAGTGTGTCTTGCATAAATCAAAGTCGCATTGCCAGGGTAGACTGAGCCCTCGCGTGAGATGTCCAGGTAATATTGTGTTTGTGTTAATTCTGAAGGGAGGATTGATCTTTACGGCGTGGTTTGTGTCGTACTGCGCCAACAATCATCGTTAATGTCAATCGTACATAAAAGGGCGCCCACCGTCGTATTCAATTTCGCAATCCAATACATTTCAATCCCAGGATAAAGCGGGTCCCCAATGGCCGTCTCCAGTATCGCACGCGTAAGCTCCTCTGTCTGGTCTTTTAGGTCGACATCTTCGAGACGTTCTCGCGGAATGGGGAGGACTCCATCGGCGGGGAGGTGGAAAGTATCGTCATTTGTCCATATCCGAAAACGGTCATGCTGGAGCTTCGTGAGTGCAGCGAACTTCCGGGCATCGGGCTGTAGGTTGCTTGTGAAAGTACCTGGCTCTGGCAGTTCACCTAAACGCGGTTGTGGGCGTCATTTTTTCTTTTCATGAACCGCGTCGGAGGGGGGCTGGGCAGGACTTACCAGCGTCGCCAGAGAGGCGTGGCATGTACCTTGTGTCTGCTTGGAGTTGATCAGGATTGTGTCGGTTCAGTGGTTTCCGGAGCTTTTCAAAGATTCGAGACTTGAAATATTTCCTTTTGTTCATTAATTCTACGTCGTCCCCCGCGTCACCTACAAATAACTCGAGGACCTGCCAGAAGTTGTAATGTCCGTTGCTGGATACACCTGATTTCTTTTTCTTCAGTAAACCTTTCGCATTGGATTGGACTCGTGACCTACCATGACCCTGGAAAGCTTGGTTGTTGGTCCAAGACAATGAAGAAGCGGAAAGTAAAATCGGCCATATGTGCTTCCAGAAGTCTAGGCTGTGAACAGTAGGTCTGGGAACGAGCGGGTGCTCCTCCTCGCGATAAATGTTCTCGATCGTATCATACAATGTAGTAGGTGCATTGATGCCCCAAGCAAAGTTGGGTGGTGCGCTGAGGACTGTAGCTGGACGCCCCAACTCGCCGACTCTATAAAAACCCTTTAAGAATCAGAGCATCGAC
The DNA here is from genome assembly GCF_000143565.1 of Laccaria bicolor S238N-H82. NCBI lineage: Eukaryota > Fungi > Basidiomycota > Agaricomycetes > Agaricales > Hydnangiaceae > Laccaria > Laccaria bicolor. Next base: position 86,465 of record NW_001889873.1, on the reverse strand, counting down.
AGCAAAGAGATGCAAAGGTAATCACTTGTGATCAGTCCCGGCCCTTGTCACCACGACCTTCACCTGCCCGTCGCAAATCTCGTCAATCCAATTCGAGCTGTCCATTGCAGAAATAATTGGTGGCTGGGGCTTGGAAGGATTGACGATAGAACGGGCTTCTCCTTTACCGGGGACAAAGACCAAACGGCCGCGGGTATCACGCTGGAGCTGTGCGAGTTCCACGCGTGATCCTTGAAAGGTACCCTTGTTGAGCAGGACAAAGGTGTTCAGGGGGTCTGTTGACGCTATGGCTCCCTCGTCTGCAACGATAAGGAGGGAACGATCTTCGAGGTTTAGCTGGTGAGGAATAAATTTAAGGTGTTACGTTTTTGAGAAGGAAAGTGGTGCACACATCTGGTTGGATTTTTGGGTTTCGTAAAGCGGTTTCGTGGGGATCAAAGTGGCCTATGAGGACGAGTATGAGATGAGAGTGAAGATGACGAGGCAGTCAAATACCTCCGCGTTGGTGGACATAGTTTGCCGCCTTTTTGTTCGCGACTTGCACGGTCCAGTTCAAGATGTACCCGTTTTCGCTGTTAACTTCGCCGAGGAGCTTGTCATGGGCATCGTACGCATAGACGCGAAAGCGGACAGCCTGGCGTCTGAGCCTCTGGTGAGCATCTCGAAACTTGAACTCCTGGGGATCGTAAGTGTCACTGGGTACTTATGTTAGGGTCGAGCGAACAACAGAGAAACTCACCTGGCCATTCGGCCGCATGCGTAGGCCGTTGGGAGGGTAGGTGCGACCAGGCACCTCCGGGGCGAGGAAACATTCGATTTCAGAGTCGCCGACACGTGCTATACCAATGGGAGGGAAGATCTCCAGGCGGACGATCTTGTTGTGGTCAACTGGTGGGTAGTGAGCAGCTGTGCTCGGGTCGCTGAGAATATGAAGACGAGGCATGGTAGTTAAAGCGAGAGAACTGCCAGTGGGGGAGGCGCGGAAGTAAAGACATATAACTTGCTTTTGGTGCCGTCGACAGGTCAGTGAAGTGTATGATTAATGGGGAAAGTACTTACATGGACACAGGAGACAGATAAGTGACGCCACCTCGGGACACTTATCCCGAAAGCAGGTTACAGTTAACATATCGTTAGACCTGGGTCCCCTTTTGAAAATATGACACTTCGGCATGTCAAGGTGGCCGACGAACAAGACTTGCAGAACATTCAGAGCTGACCTGCGCGGGCCTGTAGGATACAGAGAGGCCATTCCTTGTCAAATTTTCAGGTGAGGGAATGATTCACGAAGTGCAAAAGAGAATTATGGAGAGGGTTCAAATGCATCACCGTCGGACGTGCTCCACAACTAAACAAAGCGCTGAGCGTTATGTTTTCAAAACGGGTATATCGATATGAAAAGACGCGATAGACAGTTGATAGGTAGACAGGGATAATGTTGGATAATGGCCCAGTGCAAGCACAGTGTTCAGCCACTGTGTTTATGTGCAAACAGGCTTGACCAAACTCGGAAGACCCCATGACCAGTTCTTGTCATCGACCACTACAAGCCGTCGGTATCTCTGATTCGAACTACAACCACCATCCGCCATGCTTCATGAGTGTGGGATAGAAAGGGGACAGATTAAATGTGGAGATTTCTATTCGGAGGTAAGTATGATTGAACAGTGGTTCGTTCTCAACTTGATACATATTAACCGAGCACACAGATAAGTAACTCAAGATAATACGTTTCACCGCATTCCAATCGTGCACCCCCCATGGACTACGACTCGCTATCCCCCGTTCAGGGGCGAGGGGCGTCAGCCATCGTCGCAACCTCAGCCCCAGTGTACATCCCAGACCAAGACTACGATGTCCCAGGTGAAGACGAAGGGTTCTGTGATGTCCCAGACGAAAACGTCGAACCCACCGTTCTACCTGCAACCCTCGAACGCGCCGTTCAAGCTGCAGCCCTCGAACATGCCGTCCAAGCCGCAGCCCTCGAACCCGCCATCCAAATTGCAGCCCTCCAAAGCGCTGTCCAATTTGCTGCCCTCGAACCATCCGTCCAAATCGAAGCCCTCGAACCTGCGGTCTTATCTGCAGCCCTCCAAGGCGCCGTTGAACGTGCAGCCCTCGAACCCGCGGCCCAATTCACAGCCCTAGAACCCGAGGCCCGATTGACAGCTATTAAACGCGCCATTTTAGCTGCAGCCCTCAAACCCGATGTTCAAGCTGCAGCCTACAAACGCATGGTCACTTTCGCAGACCTTAAACGCGCCGGCGAAGCCGCACGCAGATATGGAGGTGGAAAGCAAAAAGACAAAATAGGCGGAGGTGGAGGAGTCAGCGGTGGAGGTGGAGGCGCAGGAGGCAACGGCGGAGGCGGAGGTGGAGGTGGAGCCCCACAAATCCCACCACTCCAGCTACCCCAAGGTCCACCCCGGCATTGGGATTATGGTGCCATGATCAAACGCGTTCACGCCGGCGTGATGATCGAACTGAGCACCATCCCCCTTTATCTCTACGCCATGTATAGCATCAAGCCAACCAACCAAGCTGTCGCGTTGCAAGTCCGTGCTACTCTCAGAAGTCAGGCAGATCCCCCCAAACCCATTCTATTAAGCTCCGCTGACGGATTTTTTTGCAGGCGTTGTAGAGCAGGAAATGCTCCATCTCTCCTTGGCTGGCAATCTTCTCTCTGCACTTGGAGGTTCTGTGGAACTGTACGATCCTCGCGTCGTGCCTCAATACCCTGGCCGCATGTTATATGGCAAGATCCCGATGATCTTGGAGGCGCTCAAGACTGAGAGTTTAGGCCGCTTTATGGAAGTACGTGTCTTGGATTTTAGCTTTAACCTCACATCATCTTTATCATAAATTGCACCAGATCGAGTCCGCGGCTGACGGTGGTGTATTGTCGCCCATGACCGAGCGTGATGTCCTTGCTTCGCAGTACACCAGCATTGGCGAACTCTACGAGGATCTGATCACAGGTCACTAGCACTTATTATCATCCTCTACATTTCTCGCTAAACCACCTTTTCCTCGCAGGCGTCAGAGGTCTTCCCGACGAGAACTTTACAAAGAACCCGGGAGCACAGTTCTGCGGTAATAGGTTTTTTGGCGATCACCTATTCGCTATCAACAATCAATCCACTGCTCTCCGGGCACTGAGGACGATCATCGAGCAAGGGGAGGGAAATCTTAGGGTTGACGATTCCCACTATGACGTCTTTTCCAAGCTTTATTCGAGGCCGCAGGTGTGGGATGTACATCAAGTCCCGGACAACCCGAAGACTGTGGATTATTGGAATATATATCGGAATAACTACGTTTACAGGGTAAGAGAACTTACCTTTCTCTCATCACCCTCTGCTCACGCACACCTAGCTTTCCCTCGCCTTCGACGCAGCCTATTGCTACCTACTACAAACCATCCAGCGGGTCTGGCACCCCCTCGAAAAAGCGCTCCACCCCGTCCTCTTCCGAAATATCCACGGCATAATGAGTAACCTACTCACACCCCTCGCCGAAATCCTTGTTCAGCAGAAGTTGGGGGGTGAGAATGTCGCTGCTCCGTGCTTCAACTATTACGCGTTGACTACTGCGGCTGATGGGAGTCTTGTGCCTAGTCCGAGGCCGTTGAGGCCCAAGTATTTGTATCGGGAGTTGAGGCTTAGAGTGAGGGAGGCGATATGTGCTGTTCCTGAAGATGCACTGGAACAGCAGAGAGTTAGGCTGAAGACGATCGAGCATTATGTTGGCGAGAACCTTCGCCCTGTTTGGTAGTGAGAGCGCCAGTCATTGTCCGATACCGTGTTGCTTGAGGTCACTGTTTGCCTTCTTCACTTTTCTTTCATCCAGCGTCTCCTTACGTCGTAACTTTTTGTTGCCTGTAAGCTACAAATCCATTTCAACAAATCGAAAGCTAGCGCTCATGTACTTGTAGTCCTCTCACGTATCGTTTTTTCTGTGGTAAACATGATTACTTATATTGACACCTTGACACTTGAGGCAGGGCCTAATAAATAATCAGGACAAATGTACCTCCTTAATTGTGGCCACTTGCAAAATAATGAAGTGAATGTGCATTCCGAAAACATTAATTCTCAAAATTAGAAAATGAAGAACAATAAGAACTTCAACCACATTTAATTTGCATATTTAAACAATGTCTTTGAGAAATAGTCTTGGTAGCCATGGCAACACCACTCAGCTGAAGAATATGTTAAAGAATAAAATAATGGAATTGGTCTGTCAATATGGCTGATGTTCTTATTGTTCAACAGTTTAAAATTTTGTTAATCAACGTTTTTGGCATACACAACAGCTTTATTATTCTAGGAGTGTCAACAATTATGGAGGTACCTTTGCCTAGATCAAACATTGGACCCTGTCTCAAGTGTGAATAAGGGACAATCGGACACCTAAGTGAAAGATTCCTTGACAAATGAATCAGAAATCTGTTCCCTTCGCAAACTTTGATTCTTAACACCATTTTGTCCTGTGGGGGTACCTTGAGACTCATTTTTCTTAAAAATAGTAATAACAACTTTTTCTTTACATTTGTACATCCCCTTTGCACAAATTGTCCTATAGGTCTGTTCTAATCACATACAAGGTACAAAAATGATTCATTTGTCATAGAATCCATCAAATGACAAACACTTTGCCTAACAGCCCCATCTCTTGTTTAAGGTGTGAGGGCTCTACAATCAAATTTGCAGTCATAGGTTGAATGGCAGGTTCAAAGGTACCCTCTCTTTCCCTCATTGACAGGTTCCAGATAGAAAATGGTTTTGCTTGGACTACAAAGGCAACTTCAGGGCACCTGTGGAAGGTTGAAAACAACAAAGGATAGTGTCCTTGACTTTATTTTCTTTTAAATAATACTCCTCTTTTATTTTTATTTTTATTTTTATTTTTTGAGAACAATGGACAAAAATGATTCATAAAGGTAAGTAGAGAGATGTAATACAGGTATGAAATTCTGGAAAGATGGAAATTTTATAAAGCTATACCAAATAAATGAGAGAAAGGCTTTGGAAGATGTTGAGGTTGAAAAACTTACAAAGACAGTTTTCCAAAGCAATCTTGACAAGTGCATGTTTTTTATCCTTGCTTTTAAGATGGGATGCTTCCTCAATGGCTGTTTTGATTTTTTCCAAGTCGGTGGATGAGTTGAGCTTCTGAATGGCTAATTCAAAGGGGGTGGAAGATCCTGAAGGCTTCTTTTTCCACAGAAAATATGAGTGCTCTGCAATGATAGCTGTAGCTGAGCAGTAAAGTAGTGGTTATCATGAAGTGGTCAGAAATGAGATTATACATACTGATACATAGAAAGGCTATGTCCTTGAAAGTTTGGGTGTTGCTGATCTATGTAGGATTATGTTGTGGTCATAATACTGAATAGCATTTGCACAATGAAGACTTACAAAAGGCCAGTCTATATAATTGAGGGCATCCTCCACCTAGAAATATTGATTGATTTAGTTAATGTAAATGAATTGCTATTTTGGAAGAAGAATTGGAAGAAAAAATGAATTTACTTACAGACTATATAAAGAAGTATGGCATAATAAAAGTTTTGCTAAAAATGCTGTGACTGAACTCACAATCTCACCATTCTTAGCAAAATGAAAGGTGCAAAAAGTTGAGACTTACTTGCTATTTAAAATACAAAGCATACTACTGTCAGCAACAACCAAAGAAGACTAGCCAGATGCTGACTTACTTCCTGTTGAAAACCAAAAGTAAGCTTCTGTCAGCAAAAAACAGAGAAGACCAGCCAGATGGTGACTTACAACCTATTCAAAACCCAGACCATGCTCTGTCAACATCAAGCAGAAAGAGACAGCCACATGTTGACTTACATCCTGTTCACAACCCAGAGCACATTCTTGTTAGCAACTAGTAGCGAAGGCTTGCTGGATGCTGACTGACATCCTGTTTGATACCCAGAGCATGCTTTTATCAGCAGAAAGTTGGGAAGGTTTGCCAGATGCTGACTCACATACTGTTCAAAACCCAGTGCATGCTTTTGTTAGCAACAAGCAGGAAAAGCCAATAAGATGAAGACTTGCATACTATTCAAAGCCCAGAGCATTTACTTGTCAGAAACAAGCAGGAAGGGCAAGCAAAATGCTGACTTACATCCTGTTCAAAACCCAGAGAATGCTCTTGTCAGAAACAAGCAGAGGAGGCTTTCTGAATGCTGACTTACATACTGTTAAAAAATTACAGTATGCTCTTGTCAGCAACAAGCAGAAAAGGCCACCCAGATGCTGACTTACATGCTGTTCAAAGCCCAGTGCATTCTCATATCAGTGACAAGCAGGAAGGGCTAGCTGTTGCTGACTTACAACCTGCTCACAAACTTCAATTAGCAATGAGCAGGAAGAGCTAGCCAGCTGCTGAGTCCTGACTTACAATCTGTTTAAAACACAGTGCATCCTCTTGTCAGAAACAAGCAGGAAAGGCCAGCCAGATGCTGACTTACATCCTGTTCAAAACCCAGTACATGCTCTTGTTAGCAACAACCATCAAGGGCCAGCAAGATAACTGACATGCTGTTTAAAGCCAGAGCATTCTCTTGTCAGCAACAAGCAGGAACAGCTAGCCAGATGCTGACATACATGCTGTTTGAAACCCAGAGCATGCTCTTGTCAGAAAAGGCAGGCCAGGCCAGCCAGATGCCTACTTACATCCTGGTCAAAACCCAAAGCATGCTCTTGTCAACAAGAAGAAGAAAGGGCCAGTCAGATGCTGACTTACAACCTGTTCAAAAACCAAGGCATGCTTTTATCAGTAACAAGCAGGAAGAGCCAGCCAGATGCTAACTTACATACTGTGAAAAACCCAGAGCATGCTTCTGTCAGGAACAAGCAGGAAAGGCCAACCAAATGCTGACTTACGTCCTGTTAAGAACCCAGAACATGCTCTTGTCAGTACCAAGCATGAAGGGCCACCCAGATGACTTACTTCCTGTTCAAAACCCAGAGCATGCTCCTGTCAGCAAGAAATTGGAAGGGCCAGGCAGATGCTGACTTACTTCCTGTTTAAAACCCAAACCATGCTTTTGTCAGCAACAAGCATAGAGAGCCAGGCAGATGCTGGCTTACATCCTGTTCAAAACCCAGAGCATGGTCTAATTAACAATAAGCAGGAAGGGTCAGCCTGATGCTGACTTACAATCTGTCAAAATTCAGAGCATTTTTCTGTCAGGAACAAACAGGAAGGGCCAGCCTGATGCTGACTTACAACCTGTTCAAAATCCAGAACATGCTTCTGTCAGCAACAAGCAGAAATGGCCAGCCAAATGCTGACTTACATACTGTTCAAAACCCAAGCATGCTCTTGTCAGCAACAAGCGAAATTTAGAAAGGGCCAGCCAGATGCTGACTTACACCCTGTTCAAAACCCGGAGCATCCACCTGTCAGCAACAAGCAGAAAGGGTCAGCCAGATGCTAACTTACATGCTGTTCAAAACCCAAAGCATGTTCCTGTTAGCAACAAGTAGAAAGGGTCAGCCAGATGCTTACTCACATACTGTTCAAAACCCAGAACATACTCCTGTCAGCAGAAAGCAGAAAGCTAGTCAGATGCTGACTTACACCCTGTTGAAAACCCATAGCACACTCTTGTCAGAAATAAGCAAAAAAGACTAGCCAGATGTCTACTTACATCCTATTCAAAACCCAGAGCATGCTTTTGTCAGCAACAAGCAGAAAGGACTAGCCAGATGACTTGCATCCTGTCCAATGGCAAAACCAAGAGCATGCTTCTGTCAGCAACAACTTGAAGCAGGAAGGGCCAGCTAGATGCTGACTTACATCCTGGTCAAAACCCAATGCACTCCTGTCAGCACTAAGGAAGAAGGGTCACCCAGATGCTGACTTACACCCTGCACAAACCCAGAGCATGTTCTTGTCAGCAACAAGCAAACTGGGCTACTCAGATGCTGACTTACATCCTGTTCAAAACCCACAACATGCTTCTGTCAGAGGCAAGCAGGAAGAGCCACCCATACATGCTGACTTACATACTATTTGAAACCCAGTGCATGTTTTTGTCAGCAACAAGAAAAGGCCAGCTAGATGCTGACTTACTTCCTGTTCAAAAGCTTCTGTCAGCAAGAATTAGGAAAGCCAGATGCTAACTTACATGCTGTTGAAACCCCAGAGCAAGTTCTTGTCAGTGACAGGCAGGGAAAGGCTATTTGCCTCCAAGCTTACAAACTATTTATTGAGTTTGAGAGTGTGCCCCCATCAGCATCACTGGAATGATGAGTTCAAGCAAAATATTAACTTACGTTCTGTTTATGATCAAAGGACAATCCAAATTAACACATAGTGGAGACCAGCTGGACATTGGCTTACTCTCTGTTCAAATATAATATTTCATTCTACAGCTCAATAGTCAAGCAGGTTTCACATACCATGTGTGGAAAATAACACAATATAGCCTCAACCATCTCCCTCCACTTTCTCTTTCTTTTGACCAATTTCCAACCTGGAAATGTAACTCTACCACCAAGTGTGATCAGCAATTTAGCTTCATATATAATAATGTAAAGGCACTACCCCAGCATGATTGCATATTCAATTGACAGACACAGATTATTCTTCTGCACTGTAAGGAACAGCTGTAAGATCATGTCATCTGAAAGGGTAGCTGCTGTCTCTTTCAGAAGTTCACTGCAGTTACTTGTAGGATGTTGCATATCTGCTAAAGGCAATTAATCTGTTGTCTACAAACGAAAGAATTCATAACACCTCGAAAATACACATGTCCCTTGGGAGGATATTTTTTCTTATAGAGTTGCTGACCAAATTTCTTTTGAAACCTGTCAATTGATTCTTCTGGAGCATGAATTGTAGCATCTTCAAAATCCATCCCAGCATTAACCAGATGTTCCATGGTTTGAGCATCCAGCAAATCTGCTTTTGTGAACAAGACTATAACAGGAACTGGATACAGAAAAAAAGGTTAGATTCATGAGAATATCAATAGTGTACACACCTCTACCAGTCCCACACTCATCAAAGAAATTTAACTCTGCCCTTGTAATTGGTCTGACTTCATCATTGATGGGAATGCAGTACCTATGCAGGATGTATTCAGATGCACTTCAATGTTAGCACTCAGTCACTTACCAAATCACATGAAGGTGATCCATGAGGTTCTTTTTGGTTGAACATTTCCGCACAAAATCCTTGACTTTATCCAGCTCAGATGTTCTACCTGCTTCGAAGCCACATGAGTCATGAAAGACAAATGATGTGTTACTCTTGAATATCATTTCATTCTCAATGTCATGCCCCGCTCTCTGCCACACTTCAGTAACAAGTAATAGGAACTGTAGATCCACATTACCTGTGTCGTTGGATTGAGATTGGACAAGTCAATCTATCCACATCAATAATGCAAGATGATGATGTCTAGAATGTGGACTACCATACCTCATGGCCCTCCCGATTGAAAATTTTTGGCTGTTCTGTTGTTTTGCAAACTCGCTGGAGGATGGTTGTCTTCCCCGCATTGGCGCGGCCAATGATAAGGACGCGAAAACGCTTGGCGACCCTTCGAAGATTTTGTGCGCGTCTCCGTTGTCTTTCTATATCCTCTGCTCCTTGGAACTCGGTATTGGAAGGAGCCATTTTCCGCTGGGATGATGCCTGAGGTGGTGAAAGTGAAGAAGCAAAAGAAGCGCGATGAGTTGCGTATTGTTTGGTTACTATCTAAAGGAGTGACGTCATATATTTGAAGAACTTCACTTGACTGTTGCCAAACTGTTGCTTGACTGTCGTTCTCCCCTTCATGTAACGTTATTCCCCTCGACTCAAATGTCATATGGACATTTCAAAGACCCCCCAACTGAGCTGTGATAGGGTTTCAAAATTTCAAGCCCAATTTGTCCAGGACGAACACGAAGCACAGCGCTGCGCGGCTTTGTAACGACCTAATTCAGACCATTAAGCAATCGGCGAGGGAGAGAATGGGTGAGTACAAACCCCAGGTTAACTTCTCCTGATGTTTTGTTACAGTCCAGGTGAATACTACATCATTGCAACATCATTGAGCATGTTCGGCCATTTGACGGGTGCAGCGTATGCCACACGTGTTTTTCCCTCCTTGGATTCTTCGACGACAACTTCATCCTTGAGGTGCCTTCCACTTCTGTTACCGGCGGTGTTGACTTTGGCTTTGTCGAGTTCGTCTTCGACTCCACTCTGTCGAGTTCAACTTCAGATTCTGCTTCATCCAATTTAACTCCTTCCTCATCTACATACCACGATCACTTTCACGCGAGCCCACTGCCTACACACATACGAGACATCCGTGCACGAGCTGCTGGTGACGAAGTGTTGGGTGGGTTTGGGCATTAGTACGGATGGTGTGGGTGTGGATGGTGTTCGGGGTGGCATAATAGATGGTGATTCTGCTAGGGGAGATGCAAGACCATGCCAGCTTAGACGATACCAACCTCGGAAGAAAGTATGGACGCTCGCCCCTATCGTACCAAAAATCTGAACGTTCTTGCAATTGCGCTGTCAAGTTCACGTCCTGGTTATCATGCATAATCACAGTTCTTAGTGCGGAAATTCTCAAGATTGGATGTACATTTACGCTTGCAGAAATCAACGCCACCTTTATGTAGATGAAAACAGTTTCCAATTTACCAAGCGCCGGACCTTCGAATCCAAGCTCACAATCCGCCAGACACAGCCCTTTAATGTCTTTGTTAGTAGACTGGCGACTACAATACGCTTGTTGTATCGTTGGTCAGGACAGCCGGGTTCGACTCCCAAACAAAGGCATGCCATGTGCTGTCCTGTCCTTGTGGTCCCTTTTAGCCACCCTTATTCATGCCACCGACTCTCGGGTCAAAACAGGAACTCAATTTCCTTTGAGCTGGTGTTTTTGTTAGTATATTGGAGTACAAGCGCCCGCCATACGCAGGAAGGTTATATCGAATCCCAGGCAGACAAATCGACGTGTACGATGAATCACTGAGGGCTGTCGATGGAGTAAAGGAGATTTGAGGATGTGATTTGGCAAAGGGGCGCATGAATAAACACAAGAAATGCAATTTGATCCTGCCAGTGTCTGGTATTTCCGGGCTGTAGCCGGTGATCCCATCCCTTTGCCCTGGCACGAAAAGGACGAACCAAATTTCGGACAAATACTTCATGTAGAAGTGCGGGCCTACTGGAAGACCTACAGTTTCAGTAAGGCGGGGTTTGACGAGCCCAAACTCGCTGATGTCGAGAAGGAGTGTGCAAAGTTCAGGTGTCATGTAGCCAAAAAATTTGGATTCGTCAAACATCTTCGCAAGGTCGCTGATGGTCCCGGGGAGTGGGCGTCTTTTGATTCGCTCGGAGTCTGAGTCAGACTCGGTATCTGTCTCTGTCCCGGAATAGTCGGTACCCCAGCCTTCGAGGAGGAATTTTTTGGATGCTTCAGGGACTTTAGTCCAGTCGATGGGAATGGTGGCAGAAGAAGAGGGTACAAGGCGGAGATAGCTCGGATCACCCATCTTGGGACAAGTGGGCAATGGCGTTGAGATTGGGAGGTGAAGTTTGAACTGATTATATAGGGTGGGATTGTCTGAGACATGTTTACTGCATTCACGATCAACGTTTAAAGTCACCCTCTACACCCCGCAGCTTGCGAAGGATAACAAAGAAACATTGAGGTTGGTAGGTTCTGTTGTGTGGTGTACCCGTCAAGCCAAAGGATGTTGATCCATTCCTGCTTTCCTTGTTGGAATCGTTCCTGTCCAACTTCGCCTCCTGTTGGCCTCCTGCGTATTTCTCTAATTTGTCCAGGTTGCGATCCGACGTCGACGAGCCCACGGGGAAGTGAAAACTATGAACTTCCCTAACCAAGGCTTTCGGCCTCGCGCTAAGCAGCATCCACTTCCGAGTGTAGGCATTGGAAGCCAGCGTTTGAGTCGGTTGGGTATTCCTGCTTGAACAGCGAAGAGAGCATTGTGGGCAGCCTAGGTCATGTGACGCTGAACGCTGAATCTTTAGATAGCTAATGCCCGCTTCCTATGCGATTTCCGAACGCCCAAAACTCGTTAAAAAAAACGGCCACAATGCATGGTGGTGCTGCAATAAGCAGTCTAGAGATCTGACCAACGTTGTCGATTAATAGGAGTCGAATTCAAAGCTAGCGTCATAGTCCTTTCGGTGATCTTGTGCGTTGTTCTCGTAAGCAAAGTCAAAAATGCACACCGCATAGTATCCTTGTGAATTTTGACAAGCTTTGCCTGTGCCCGAAATGATTTAGTGGAATTGGGTCGATCCGAGAGAGCGCTTTTCTGGTAGATCGAAAGGTAACTGATTGATAAATCAGATATGAAGAACTCCGTGGATGAGCGCTTACCATCTCAGCGTGTTGAACGGTGTCGTGACCGTCGTCGTAATCTTGGAGAGTTCAGACACCTGAGAACACATGTAACACACCCACCTCGACTGGAAACGACAATGTCCTGCCCGTAAAGGCAGTCTCCATGACGGTCGTCGGTGATGAGGTGCACGAGTTATTTTGGTGAAACTTCAAAGAGAGCGCATGGGCATCGAGTTGTACATCCCTTCTGGGGTGAAAATTCGTCGCGACTGATGATCAGGGAGTGTGTGAGTCGTTGAGGTGGTGGGTCAAATTCTCTTTATAGCTAGAATGATCAACTTCGTACGAGGTAGAAAGATTGAGAAGAACTCACCGGCAACACGTACTAGAGAGTAGAGATACGTCTTGTCCGGAGTGATTTGTGCGCCAGGTAGTTGTTCAACACGATGGTGAAGGCCTAGTGAAGGCGGGTCCTAGATCGGCAAATGAGTCGACTTCCATCCAAAGTGTGAGGAGCGGAAACTCACTTTGGACGCTGCACCATCGAGATCTCCACGAGTTCGAAGCTCCGAGCATATTCAGTTCCTTAGATCACAGACGATGGAATCGCTGGGTTGTTGCTACCCGCTGTTTCGGCCAAAGTTGAATAGTCAGATAAATGGAACAACACGAAGCTTACCGTAGTACACGGCCCGTTTAATGCCCAGAGTACTCAAAGATGCAAGCATGGACAGCGGCCCATTCCTCATCGAGGAGAACAACGCGAAAGCTACACAAGATTCAAGAATAAAAACTTGTGTTGGGTTTGCAGTCCGGGAGGCATATGAAAGCGTAAAGGGAAAAAAAGTCGGTACGAAATACACACGCCTAATCGTCTCATTGAACCTACGGCCAGCCTACAGCCATTGCCCATACATCTTTCCTCTCCTCACCCGGGCCTCCCCCTCGCGTTGATTTTCTAGTCCAGTCGCCGTCACTCAAGCTTCAGTGACGTTGCCTCTGATAATGAAGCAGTTGAGCTTTCCCAATGGCTATAGCTCCTTGCCGGCCCCACGACCACGATCGCGCACAAGCGTCGGAGACACATACTTTTCGCAAAAGTGGTGGATCTGCCACTGGCGTTGGCTTGCCTGGCGCGATTGACACGTTTGGCCATGCTGCTGCTGCGATCCACGGCTTCTACATTCGCTTCTGGTTATTCAGGCGTGTCAGTTCCGTGTTCTTGTGACTGGCCTTTCAAACTGATAATTGGACAAACAGTTCCATTACTTGCAAACGACCACGCATGTTAAAACTATCCCCGGACAAGACGGATACATGGAGCAGTTGAAGCTGAACAAAACGGGCGGCTTGGTGGAGTTGAACAACGTTGAAAGTTTGAACTTCTATGCACATGGCCAAGGCATTGCGAACGTGACGAGGTATGTGTATAAAAGCTGGGCTCCTTCTTTTTTTGACAGTAAGCTCTAGAAGTGTATATGCAGTCAAAAATTCGTCCCAGCTGGTAATGACGTGTATACCAGAAGCCGTCACCCATTCACAAAACTTGAGGTGGTTTACAGCAAGACTCCCGCCACCGAGTCGCCAATCTCAGCCAAAGTCAGCTTCTGCGATGTCCACACCGCCAGTTCGCCGCATGTGCATTCCCCCCGCCCTGGCCAAGAGTACCAATGTCGGACAAAATCGGTTGCAGAGCCATCTTATCCCACACTCCCTCAGGCCAACTTCTACTGCCTCCCGACCAAGTACTCGAAAGTCACATTTGACGGCATCTCACATCTGAGGGGCTTGCTGAGTCAAGTCTCTCTAGATACGACAACTCATTTCATTAGCTGTCCAAGGGCTAACTCGACAACGTCAGGACACGTTCTTACTCATCTCAAAGTATCCACCCTAATCGAGCACGCGACCGCTCAAACCGTTGTTTTGCGGATCCTAACACCAATCATTCGTATCTTTCCCGACTATGACGACTTCCCAGCGGAGGGGGGTCGATTGTTGCCTGGCAGCCGAGCAAGTTTCCGAGTATCCTCCAGGCGCTTTTGCGATCGGACGCTGGGAACTGTGAGGATGTGGATTGATGCGGATTGGCGTAGGGAAAGGAGGGTACTCAGGGAGGGGAGATGCCTCGGACTGGTGGTCAGCTATCGATATGTGATGGGGAAGTTTACCGAGCGCTGGTTCCCGCCTGCCGTCGGCGAGTTTCCAAGAAACGTTGACGAATGGGCGACTCAGTCGTACCTATCGAGAGAAGATGTGGAAGGTTGGTGCCATTCTAACCAAGGATTTCTGAATGACGATTTTACAAATAAAGACAGTAAACGATCTTGACTTTCAACAAGAACAGCCGCAGATGAATGTGATGTTCAAGTCCCGCGCACGGCCTACCCTCCAGGCCTCCACTCCGGAAACACACTGTCCCTTCTACTGCCCCACCAACTCATCAACCCAAGCCAGGTCCACTTCGGAACGACTGCCGATTTCTCATGTGTGTGTTGATCCCATCCAGGAGGACATGCTGCCCGTCCTCGAAGAACCCCACTCAAACCCACCATAATCGTGTGGCTTCTACCCTCCTTCGTTCTCCCTCGCCCCTTCAGATCCTAACACCGTTTCGACCTCACCACCATTCCTGGCACCTGCGTGCAGAGCCTTCACAGAGAACCTCCTCAAACAGCTGCACGATGCAGAGGCGGTTGAAACCTCACCGCAATCTCGACGAGGGTGGTGCGGAGATGGAAACCTTGCCAGCGTAGACGATACCAACACCGAAAGGAAGTTCGACTGGGCCCATGAAATTGATCTATTCAGCGCTGTGTACGAATGGATGCTGAGAGTTGTTTATGAATGGAGGTATGTGAATTTTGCAAGGGGCAAAGGGAGGGGGAAGGGAAGGAAAAGGGTGCAGTAGGGTAAGATTCAGATTAATAGTTTGGATGATTTATGTAAAGCAACAAAGTCAGCTACCTTTCGCGTACTTGGGCGGGAGGGCTAGGAAAAAAACCAAAGCTTTCTATCATTCTGTGTGCGTTGACGAAGAGGTCCACGTCGATTGTTGTGTTGTAACTACGCAAATACAGCCGTGATGACGAGGTGTTGGATAAGATGCGATTATACGTATGTTGGAGCGTTCAAGCGATGATGTATGTGTATGCAAGGAGGGAGACCAGACGGCCTTTCGTCGTCGATTGAAACCTTTGAAGAAAAAAGTGGGCTCATTTTCGCGTGGCGTTAGAACCTGAAACAGAATCCACCTCATCTTCATCCCAGCGCTGCTGCGTCTTTCCTTTCCCTTCACCAGGGAAAGGGGGCGTGCGGCTCGGATTGTGCAAAATTGAGTCGATCGACATTTCCGGCGGAGGTGCCCCCCATATCCGGATTGTGTTGTCGTCCGAGCATGACGCAAACATGCGTTCGTTACGAGGATTCCAAGCAACAGAGTTAACACTTCCTTCGCCGTGACCCGAGAGAACTTCCAGTAGAGCGCCAGTATCGCGGTGCCATACATACACGTTGCCATCTGTTTGCAACATCAATGAAATTTTCCGTGGAGATGAGACTGATTAAATTAACGTGCCCTCACTTCCGCTAACTACGAAGTTTCCGTCGATGCCGCCGAAGCAACTGCGGATAACATGACGCCCCTGTCGTTGCCCAGTATACTTGTGTGCCACTCTTCCCGCGTTCAGATCCCAGAGATGAATTTCCTATAAGACAGATAGGTGGAGATTAGATGAATATTACGCTACAAATTCAAAGTACTTCACATCTGGCGAGTGGTTGATGAGAGCATACTGTGAATCCTGGGAAATTTTGACACTCGTGAGTTCGCCTTCTAAGCGGATCGACCTTTTCAGAGAAGGCTGGTAATGAGTCTGATTTTAGACAACGAAGCGTGAATAACAATACATACAATTCCGTTTGCTTCGTCGGCAAATCAAAAACGATCATCCCGTGTGCATACTTCGATCCTACGGGCAATGGAGGATTACCGCCAGAGGGGGTGGGTGCATCACCAGCCGGCCCTCCCCTTGACTGAGTAACTTCGACATTCGAGGGCAGGCCAGGTTGGATCTCCATTCCGACAGTCACCAAACGTGTACAATCGGGTGTCACCGCCAGGTCAATTATCCGTATGGCCGTTGCGTCCCATGCATCACGTGGTTTACCGTCTGCCTCCTAAACATTGAAACAAATGCGTAAGTGACCAATGTCCGTAACGTCAAAAGACGTTCGAGAAAGTGACGGGGAGAAGAATGTCGTTCCTCGTACCCAGTATATAATTTTACCATCGAGATCCCCTGATATGAATCCTGATCCGTCTGGCAACCACGAAAGCCCTGTCACCGTATCAGTGTGTTCATCAAGCGTGTTTATGCATACGCCAGTCTTGGGAGTCTGATGTGAGATTAATCAAACAAATTCACTCGTAACGGTCACCTTGGTGTTCCACAGTTTGATGTAGTTGTAAGCACTGGTGAGAAGCACAGAGTCGTCCTTCGACCAGGCTAAGCAGGTCACTGGGTAGGGATGATCACGCAAAACAAAGTGTGGGGTCCAATCCTGGTGCGGGTCAGCCTCATGAGGAGCAGAAGACTTCGAGCAGGTGTCAGTTCACTTGCTGATAAAAATTGACAAATAGATAATGCGTACCCCTGTACGCCAAATGATAGCACTCTTGTCTCTACTGGCACTCGCCAGGTAAAGGCCGTCGTGGCTCCATTCAATATTCCACACCTCATCGGTATGCGCTTGAAGGATAATGGTCGTGACTCTCGGAAAAGGGCACCCACTCCTGGAGGAAGACATGGTGGTCATCAGTGAAATCGGAGAGATTAGCGCTCAGAATGTGTGATAACGAACATGTTAAGTGCCATGACCTAGCCTCCCTGCCAGCCGGATCAGAAAGACGGTGGATAAGGCGCTCAGTGTCGGGACCACTGAATGAATCTACATAAAGTTGTGTTGAATCTCCAAAGGATGGTGAACTTCGATTTCTGAATCTCACACCTTGACATCACCGGCGAAAGCCAGCACTTGGGCGAGAGCTAGCGAAGCGTCATCTATTGCTCGTCCACCTGAGAGAACTTCACCGACATGCTAATTGCCAATACCTGAACAAGCCAAGGTCAGCACGAATGATTGCATTAAACAACAAAATCACCTTTAAGAGCATTGTGATTGAGCTGGCAGTGAGTTTGGCGAGTAATTGTTGTGGTCGAGTTCAACCAGCGTGATGATGATTGTGTCTCTTGCCACCAACAGTCACAACCACCCGTGCCTCGTTCTCCATACTCCGCTCGTCGTTGAACAAATTTCCAGCATTCCTGACGAGGTTTGAAAGGCTCAGCTTTGATTTGCGTGGAAAGAGGTGAGAAAAACCGGAAAATCTTATGTAGCCCAAAAACCGAGGGCAGGGACCGCTCTTAAGGAGTCCGAGTTTACAACCAATCAGTTTTCCGTGTCCGTGTGTGTCGTTTCCTACTGGTGTTTCTTCAATGAGCTTTCATGTAAATCGCTTTTAGATTAAGTTTTACCCAAAACCTAGGATGGCCGACGAAATGATACCTATGATGTCGAGCCTCACCACCGCTAATTATCTACAACAGGCCTACTCAGTGTAGCTGCTGGCTGAGGGCCTTGAGGTTGAGCAAGAAGTATGTCTTCGTCCAGGAATTCAATTGATTGAACAGCGTTGAACGTTTAGACTTCCAAGCACATGGCCAGGGCATTGCGAATGTGACGAGGTACTACCGAGGTACGTCTATAAAAGCTGGGTTCCTTCTTTTTTTGACAGTAAGCTCTAGAAGTGTATATGCAGTCAAAAATTCGTCCCAGCTGGTAATGACGTATACCAGAAGCCGTCACCCATTCACAAAACGCGAGGTGGTTTACTGCAAGACTCCCGCCACCGAGTCGCCAATCTCAGCCAAAGTCCGCTTCTGCAATGCCCACACCGCCAGTTCGCTGCATGTGCGTTCCCGTCGCCCAGGGCAAAAATACCAATGTCGGACAAAATCAGAAACGGCTCTTGAAGTTGCAGGACATCTTATCCTACGCTCCCTCAAATCAATCTCCGAGGCTCAAACTTATACTGCCTCTCTCCTCCAGCACTACCAGGTCCCCTGGATGCGGGTTTGGCGTAGGGAAAGGAGTTGGAAAGGAGGGTACTCGGGGATGGAGATGCCTCGGACTGGTGGTCAGCTATCGATATGTGCCGGGAAAGGTCTCCGAGCGCTGGTTCCCGCCTGCCGTCGGCGGGTTTCCGAGAAACCTTGACAAATGGGCGACTCAGTCATGCTACTTATCGAGCAAAGATTTGGAAGGTTGGTGTCACTCTAATCAACGATATGCGACTGACGATTTTCCAAATAAAAACAGTAAACGATCTTGATGTCCAACAGGTTGAAGAACACCCTCCAGGCCACCACTCTGGAAACACGCGGTTTCTTTTACTGCCCCACCAAATCATCAGCTCAAGCCAGGTCCACTCGGAACGACTGACGATTTCTCATCTGTGTCAATCCTATCCAGATGGGCATGCATTCGTGATCCATGCCGCCCGTCCTTGAAGCACCCCACATAAACCCACAATAACCGTGTGGCTTCTACCTTCCTTCCTTCCTTCTACCTTTTCTTTCCTGCTTCCTTCCTTCGGCCTCCCCTGGCACCTGCGTGCAGAGCCTCCACAGACAACGTCCTCAAACAGCTGCATGATGCAGAGGCGGTTGAAATCTCACTGCAATCTCGACGAAGGTGTTGCAGAGCAGACTGGTCCCCATACTATGGCTGGCATCCGGCCCTTCCCCTCTAAGTAATCCTCCTTCCGCCGATAAACTTCGCCCCGTCATTTCCGCGCGATTGCTACGCAAAGTCCTCCACCTAACCCCCTCCGTTAGAATTCATGCGCTGGTGGACGCAGTGGCAGCTGAGGGAGAAATGCCTTTCCGTGGGGCTGAATGAGGTGAAAGGAAGTTGAGATTCAGAAAAGTTGGGCTCAGAACACAACCTCTACTCTACGCAATACGCACATAATCTCTCAGAATTAGGGATCCCCATCTTGTTGCGCTTCTCAAGCCCAATGCCGGACGGCAGACGCGAAGACCTTCTACGACGACTTCATCTTTCAGGATGCCGTTCACCTCTGCTGCCGTGAATTCATCTTCAACCCCGGCGATGTTGACTTTGGCTTTGTCGAGTTCCGAGTCTTCGACCCCATTCTATCAAATTCAACTTCCTACACACACACGTGTTATCCGTGCACGTGCTGCTGATGGAGGATGTGTTGGGTTTGGGCACACGGGTGGTGTGTGGTTGGTGATCGTGTTGGCATGATAGATGTTGATTATGCTAGAGGAGATGCAGACCATGCCAGCTTAGACGATTCCAGAAGAAAGTATGGATGCTCCGAGTCGCCCACATCGTACCAACTTGAAGGACGTGAACGTTTTCGCGATTGCGCTAAGTTCAAATACTGGTTATTATGCATAATCACAGTTCTTACATCCCAGTGTGGAATTTTTGCATGATTTTACATTTACGCTTGCAAAAATCAACGCCCCCATTATGCACATGAAGACAGCCTGCTTCAAGTCACCAAGCGCTAGATCTTCGTATCACAGTCCGTCAGAGACGCACCCCTTCAACGTCTTTGTTAGTAAATTGGCGACTACAACACGCCGGTCAATTCATAGGAAAGAAAGCTGGGTTCGACTCCCAAACAAAGACATACCTGTCTCATAAATGTCCTTGAGATCCCTTTTAGTTGCCCTTATTCTCTCTCGGGTCAACACAGGACCAGACAGGAACTCAATTTTCTTTAGGGATGTTGAGTTCGTGTTTTTGTTAAGTACAAGCGCCCGCCATTTGCGGAAAATTATATCGAATCCCAGGTTGGCAGACTTGAAATCAACGTGTATGATGGATCTCACTTGGCCGAAGTACAGGAGATTTGGATCCAGAAATGTGGATTTGGCAAAGGGTCGCGTGAATAAACAAAAGAGATGCATTGATACTGGAGGCACAGAAAACTGTAAAACATTTGGATCCATGAATGCTTCAAGTGGACTCCGCAAACTGTTCATTATGGACAGGGTTTCCGACACTTCACCGACGAGTCACCAAGCTTCTCCAACCTTGCATCATAGCCATATGCGCCGGGTGGTCAGTCGGAAGTCCCATGATTGCCTGCGTCACCTGTGCAGACTCCATACTGCTTTTCAGCGTGGAACCCTCCCATCCAGCCACCCTTTTTTAAGGCTGCTACCCCAGCCGTTCCCATTTGACTAACCTCCTCGCAGAGCTTCACGTCGTAATCCTCGGCCAATACTTTTTCACGTGCAATCCCCTCAGCTTCCTGTTCTCCATACGCGTCCTCGTCTTCATCCAAGTCCTCAATGTCTGGTATTTCTGGGCTGTAGCCGGTAATCCCATCCCTGCACCCCGACACAAAAAGGACGAACCAAACCTCGGACAGATACTTCATGTAGAAGCGCGGGCCTACTGGAATACCGGTTTCAGTAGGGTGAGGTTTGGCGAGCCCATACTCGCTGATGTCAAGGAGGAGCGTGCAGAGCTCAGGTGTCATGTAGCCAAAGAATTTGGATTCGTCAAACATCTTCGCATGGTCCCGGGAAATGGGCGGCTTTGAATCGGCGTGGGTGGGAGCCCTCGGAGTCTGAGTCGGACTGGGTATTTGTCTCTGTCTCGGAGTAGTCGGTACCCCAGCCTTCGAGTAGAATTTTTTTAGATGCTTCAGGGACTTTAGTCCAGTCGATGGGGATGGTGGCGGAAGAGGAGGGTACGAGGCGGAGGTAGCTCGGATCACCCATATTGGGAGAGTGGGCGATGGCGTTGAGATTCAGTGTGAGGGAGGTAGGGTGGGATTGTCTGAGACATCTAGTTTATGTACTGCAGCGTGCGTGACATTCACAAAGCAACAAAGAGATGTTGAGCCCCTTGTGTGTTGTATCCGTCAAGTCAACTTGAAAGGATGTTGATGATTCATTCCTGCTTTCCTTCGAATCGTTCCTGACCACTGTTGCCTCCTGCGTATTTCTCTAACTTGTCCAGGTCGTGATTCGACGTCGAGTAATATGACGAGCCCATAAGAATTCCCAGCGAAGCCCTTTCAATTACCCCACATCCCGGCGATCGCGCCTCGAAGAGGGGAGCAAAAGGACGGCTAGGCGATGCAATGGGAGTGTTTTTGACCAGTCAGATTATATTGATCATGACTTACCACTGGATCCCAAGATCCCAACTGAGGGATTATGCCATCGCCGTACAGCTGCAGCATTGCCGTGACTCTACATACCTTTTCCTCAAGCAGCCAATGTCCTCCTTGACGTCGAAGAGGTTCAAGTTATAAAGAGGGTTTTGGCTGGATCTGGCTATGATATCCCCATTGCAGTCGCTGATTGGACTCTGGATTGTGACGGGGGAACGGACCAAGACTGGGAAGAAGACGAGACGTTGAGGGAAGGAAGTAAGTCGCGGCTGAAAAGAGGGCAAGCAAAGGGTATCTGGGGTTTCTGGGATTGGGGATTGTGCAAACTTCAGCTTCCTTCAAGTCCTACGCGCCTTGACTTCGTCGTGCTTCGAATTGTGTGGGTCATGCGCAGTGAGTTCGGATAGCATGGTGATAGCTTTGTTCAACATGCGTGATCGCGTCTCTTCACTTTAACCACAACAAGCAATCACCCACTCAAATGACGCGTCTCTAAGTTGGCTCTCAACAAATGTCTAGTTGAGATTCACGTTCGCCGTCGCGAGGAAATCAACGGAGCCATGACCTGACCTGAATTAGCTGGGATGACGAAACCAACCACAAACCCGCGGCGTAAGGCAGTGACGAGTCTGACGACTCCTTGAAGTAGACAGCCCAACATTAGCACCTCGACTAGCTTGCGTAACGTTCGGAGCCGTCCGTAATGTCCATTTGACAGGCCTAATGAGACAAACCGCGAATGTCGAGTTCACCTTTTCCTCGAACGTCAATCTGTTTCTCGAGATAAGCTCTTATCCGGCAGTGTCTTTCCTTGGACTCAAATTGCACCTAGGGTATACGTTGCCCGCGACCTACTTGGAATGGATGAAGTATTCACGTGGCTACAACTCCATCCAGGCTTTTGGGATTTAACAAAGCTGTAAGCTCCCGTCGAAGAAACTTGACTGATCGAAACCACTAACTACGCCTTTTAGGTATTTTTATCTTCTTGTCTAGTTGTTGAGTGTTGCATACTTTTGGCGTGCCGGGTGACATGTCGGAAGTTCCTTTCCTACGGCGAGTTTTCGTTGTTGGTGCGCTTCGTCTCTCCCTAATCTAAACACTTGCTTAGCAGGTGCCGCCAGCGGCTCCATCGTGTTCAAAGATGCCGTAAAGTTATATTTTGCTTTAGAACGTTCCTTGGACAACCCCAACCTCGAGGACATTTCGGTCTTGCGCTCTCTATAGTGAGTCGTTTCTCGCGCTTCGGACCTGTCTTAAAATGACTGTTCTTCAAGGGCTTAGCGTCGCCCTTGTCTGGAACTCACCCACTCGTGAACCACCGAGCACGACGTTTCTCCAAATTGGAATCGTTTCCGGTGAGTTCTCCCTGCACTCCTTGCCTCACTACAGCTGACTCCTGCTTTGGCCGTAAAAGACATTATGTTTTTCAACTCAACAATTCTGGCCATTCCCTAACCACCCGGGCACAACGTGTCATTATCACTCCATGAGGGGGGGTGCCTTTTGGCACTTGACCCAAACAATGGGTTCACATAAGAACTTCGGCCAAAATGACGCCACTCAATAACACGGATGAAGTTGTGAATCTCACCGCCGGAAGGTGAGTATGTTACTATGTCACCCCAAGAAGAAATTTATCGATGCATCCACAGGACAATTCCTGGGGCACGAAGAGCCCATCTCAATGCAAGATATGGGGCCAGCTCAAAACCAACCAAGACCAAAAAGAGGTCAACCAAATGCGCCGAGGAGATGTTCAGCAGGTCAGTGATGGCCGCACCCATCACCCACCTTCTCCCAACAGAGACCAAAAGTGGCCAAATCAAGCAAACAACACGTGAGCAAGAGCAACTGCTCAGCTGGGTACGTCATGCATTCTTTCACCACCTTTTCCTTCTGTCTTTTGAATCAAGCTCTGCACAGGCATGAAAAATTGTGGAGTCCCATCCCTATGTCCCATTGGCAGCCTGAAAGTTAGCAGCAGAGAAAGCTCTCGCAAAAAGAATGGTGCGTGTTCTATTTTCTCAACTAACATTTGTCTCTAATCCACCACAGGCTGGTGGTGACCTGGCGCTACAGGAAAACCTCAGGCTCACCAATGCACACATTGAAGAACTCAATCACCACCTCTCTCATATGAGTGCTGGCACGGCCAGTGACTGCATTACCATTTCCCTGACAGCCACCCATCCATCTGCCCCTTCCTTGCTGTCTGAGCAAGTCACAGCCCCAAACGAACAGCCAGTACAACGCCATCTGGCCACCTCAGTTACACAAACCTCCACCTCAGCTGCAACCTCCAGCTCAGCACCGACACGCACGATCATCCTGGGTGACGGCACTGAGCTCACTTTCACGGAGGCTGATGTTGGCTCTCCACCGCTAACCGGCTTTGCTGACAACGTTGCTGGTAGTGTTTGAAAGTCCGGTTAGGTCCGGTTATTGGGTGCCCAAGGGCTCTAACCGAGACCGAGACTGGTTAGCCTTTGTCCCGAAACCTAAAATAACCGAACTGGACCGCAACTAACTGGTTATGGTCGGTTATTTGCAGTTACTAACCGGTTAGGACCGAAAAATAAAGAATCGGTTATAACAAGGCAAATATGTTCATATGTATCTTGATAGATATTATTTCTGCATATTCTAGCTTTAAAACGAGCCCAAGAACGCTAAAATTGGCGAAGAATTGACATATTTATGCAATTATCCTTGAAAGTCTACACATTTGAGTGATATTTTAGAGATTTGACTGTAACTTAGTCAAATTTTAAGCGTTTTCGACGTTCTCAAGTGCGTTTTGAAGGTGTATAATAGGGCTGGTTATAACCGGTTATTTAACAGTTAGTTAACTGCAAAATAACCGGTTATTCCATTTTCGAAATCAACTAACCCTAATGAGGTCTTTACCCTCCCCCACGTAATCCATATGGACTCCAGTGGACTCCAGTGGACTCCAGTGGATTCCAGTGGATTCCAGTGGCCCTCTTACCAGGCCAGATTGGCTGGCAGAATGCCCAGTCCACTGGAGTCCAGTCCAGTCCAGTCCAGTCCAGTCCACTGGACTCCCACTGGACTGCCAGCCACTTTCCTGAGTCCAGTCCCAGTCCAGTGGACTATGAGTCCAGTCAGAGTCCAGTGGAGTCCAGTGGATTCCAGTGGATTCCAGTCATTCCAGCATATTATTATAATTATATATGAATACTACGAAAAAAGCGAAAATAGACTAATTGATCAATGAATGGAAATGTTATAATTTACATATAGTGTGGGTCAGTGATAGCTGCAATAAGGATTTATGATTTTGTTCAGTCTGCGGGGTGAGGTCACATGACTTACTTGAGGGCGTGCACCATCCCTTTCCCTTCCACCACCACCATTCACATCTCAACACCGCCGATGACGCCGACGACACCCACGCCCACGCCCATGCTAACGACGCACACGATGCCCACGCTAACGACAACGACACCCCCAGCATGGAACGATGGACCAAGGACGAGGGACAACACCCATGAAGTGGCAACGTCATGGGCAAGGGGTACGTATGCCCCACCACCCCATTCCTCCGTTCTCACCATGACAGGCACGACGCCAGCAACCACCCATGCACGACACATGAGGACGACGACACCAACACATGAGGACGGCGACAACGACGACACGTGAGCACGACGACAACACGCGAGCACAACGAAATGCGACGACGACGAAATGCGACGACGACGAAATGCGACGACAATGACGAAATGCGACGACGACGACGAAACGCGAGCACGACGACACGCAAGCACAATGATGACAACACGCGAAGCCGACCACACGACGTACACGAACGAGCGTCCACGGAAAACGGCCACCGGCCACCACCGCCTGCTGCCACGTCACACAAAAACCAGCCACCGCCCATGACGACGACGACAACGACTACACGCCGGGACGACGACACACGACAACAACAACGACACGCGACAACGACAATGAACGAGTGCCGACGAAAACACCGCCCCCACCACACCTGAAAAACGATACACCCACAAAAAACGAGGGCCCAGCAGCATCACCCTTCCCCTGCACTCTCTCCCCCCATCACTACCTCCTCTCTTCACCACTCCCACTCCCCTCCACTCCCTCCCCCCTTCACACTCTCCCCCCTTCAGTCTCTCCCCCCTCCCCCTTTCCCCCCTCCCCCTTTCCCCCTCCCCCTTTCCTTGCTCCTCTCTCCCCCCCTCCCTTTCCTTCCCCCTTCCTTGCTCCCTCCCCCCTCTATTCATTCCTCTCTTCCCCCTCCCTTTCCCTTTCCCCTCCCTTTCCCTTTCCCCTCCCTTTCCCTTTCCCCTCCCTTTCCCTTTCCCTTCCCCCTCCCTCCCCCCTCTGTAACATAGAATCTATGTAAATTTAATTAATTTAATTAATGAATATACTTCAATTTTATTTTTTGTTTTGAAGAGGAATTCTGGATTAACTTAGGTCTGTGGCAGTCCAGTCCAGTCCAGTTTTGTGTTGGGAGAGTCCAGTGGAGTCCAGTCCAGTCCAGTTTTGTGATTTGCAGTCCAGTCCAGTCCAGTCCAGTCCAGTTTTGTGCTTGCAGTCCAGTGGAGTCCAGTGGAGTCCAGTGGAGTCCAGTTTTGTGCTGGGAGTCCAGTGGAGTCCAGATTTGTGGATATTGCCAGTATGTAGTGAAGTCCAGTGGAATCCAGTGGAATCCAGTGGAATCCAGTGGAGTCCATGTGGATTATGTGGGGGATGGTAAAGTACTGAACCCTAACCGCAGTTAGGTTAGTGTTGCGGTTAGGTCCGGTTATTTTCCGGTTATTTTCCGGTTAACTAACCTAACTTTCAAACACTAGTTGCTGGCCTCAATAAAATGTGGGATGACACCACTCCCAATTGGGGTGGCACGTCGGTGTTGGAGATCAAGGGTCACCCAATACCCATTGTCTATTGGAAGGACATTTGTATGAATTCTAACTGTGGAAGCCCGTGGAAGCCGCGCCAATGGCATGGTATGAAGAGCAAGTGGTTCAACTGGAAGGTACGCTTTTTTTAGATCTCTCAATGCTGTTTTGTTTGAAAGTCAACATTACAGGTCGTTGTGCATCGCTACCGCCAAGAAACAGACACCAGCTTTTGGGACGAGTTTTCACATAATGGGCAGCGGCTCTGCTTCACGAAGATCATCCAACGACTTTCAGAGCTTCGCAAGGATGAAGACCACGCCACAGCTGAACACGCTAGGGCTGAGTATGCCACCGACTTCCCGACTTTCTTTTCGTACAAAAAGAATGGGGTTTCTCATATCAAGACGAAGCCTTCAGATATCACAAAGACATATCGATTACTCAAAGGAATTTCTGGTGGAGATTCAGATGGCAAAGATTGAAGTACATAAATGATGCATTTCATAGTTAGATCTATAGCCTACTTGCCTAATATAACAGAACTCTTATGCACAAGCACAAGAACGTCCACATCGTGGGCACTTTATGGTTGGGGCTCGCCTTGGGTTAAATAAGTCCTCGTGTGATTCTGTTGGGTTGTCATTCCATGAAATAAGATATTTGACAATTGTCATGCTGGAAAATTCGATGCTCCAGCTGCCCCAATCACAAATTGTGCATAGAGGCCAACAACGTTCCAATGACAGGTACTGACAACCACCGCATCGAAATGAGTGAGTTCCGTAAGGGGATGGGTCAATCCCGATATCAAGAAGATTGTTACGAAAGTGCTCCAGAAATTGTTCAGAGGTCTATAGATGAAATAAAATAATATTAACGAAGTAGAGAAGTTAAATAGCAATGAAACAGACCATTGGAGAGTCCTTGGCGACAGGCCATTCACCTGATCCTATTTTGTGGAAGATGTAGCCCTCGGTGATGGTAGTGGTATTGATCCAATCAGCGAGGGCACAGACAGGACAAAGGTGGGCATCTGCCTCATCAAGCATGTGTAGATAGAATGGCTTTACACCTGTGAATATAATTTGTAAGATGATCTAGGGAATATGAACAGAGAACGTACGGCTGTATTGATGTGTTTTTCGGAAGGGTAATGTTAGAATTATGAGATCGTCTTGAATTTCAATGTGGGACCTTCGAATTTTCAAGACCTCGTCGATGCGCAGCAAGCACAGAAAAGATATTGCATATATTGCATGCAATGCCCGACATGTCAACCCTCCACCCCACTCATGGAGTTTGGCGGCATCTTGTCTAGAGACAGGGCTGTATTGCTTCAAAGCCCAGTTTTCTGGGAGGTGGTTGAAGTCATAAAGCCTGCCAATAATATCCTGTCCACATGCTTATCAGGTCATTGAATATGTGACTTTGTGAGATGACCTACAGCTGTGATGGTGCGCGCACTGGTTGCTTCGCAGCCAGCTTTAACCTGATAAAAGTAAAAAATTGTGGCAAAGATGATGTAACAAACCAACCTTCCAGTGACGCAGACCACTCATATCATTGGCAACCTCTGGTGAGATGGAAGGGTTGCCAACCATACCATCCCTGGTTCGATGCCATTCAAGCGACCCAAGGCCATACTCATGTGAAAAAAATTTGGTCATGGCAGCATGCATCTTCTGTGCTTGTGTGTATGAATCACAGATTTCATTTGATGGCTGGGCCTTATTGTCCAAGGTGACCTCATCACACCTGCATTCTGTTAAAAAGGGTACATATGAGCAAAGATAATAAATTACTTGTCCATAATCCATGCACTGATGAAAAATGGTGCATCTTCAGGAGGTGACTTGCAAAAAAGCTCTGCCTCTTTCTTAATAAGACCTGAAGATATCAAAAAAGATGTGCATTGTATCTTCAGCCTAAATTGAAGACATGTTAACGTGCACCTCAATTTCAATGGACCATATTATCACTGTTGGTATTCACCATCAGTCTTGTCAGTTACCTCTTTTGATGTGCCGAAGACGGATTTCTTCCAAGTTTGCATGAATTCATGATTTCCTGGTTCCAAATCCTTATGGACAAGATCTGGTACTGTGGCTTGTTCATCCTCAAGGTCAGTTCAATTTCTTCTTCTGTTACCCTGTCGTCATCCTCACAAGAGTTGAGTGCAGAAAATTTATGAGAAAGACTGGATGGTGGGGCAACCATGGTGGGGAAGGCAAAGGAGTCATCATTTCAATGAATACTTTATATACAGTGGGGGTTGTAAGATGGCTGCAAGGGTAGCTGAACCTCCTATTTACAACTCTCCCTCTGAGTCAGTGATGAATTCAAGGAGGTGCCCATCATCTGAGACATCAAGGTGATACCACCTTTCAGGGAGCCCAGTAACTGTGGATGTGTTAAGGGGGTCATGCAGTGATAGAGCACATTTGCTTTCATACCTTGTTCATGATCAGATTGAGTGAGGTTGATTGTGTCAATGACATCGTGGTGATTCTGTTGTTCTTGTGCGAATACATCTTCAAATATGGGCTCGGGAGTGGTGAGATCGATGATGTTGAAATGGTCTGCAGGTGGTGTTTTGTGGTGCTTTGGTCATTTACTTGAAGGTGCAGAGCCGTCGTCTTCAAGAGATCTCTCTTGTTTTTGTTTGAGAGGGCGAGGCATGACCATTGACCCTGGAAGTGATTAATTACATTAATTGAGGCAAGGCTGTGGAGCAGTAGTTTACCTGATGCACAAGGGACCTTTCCACCAGTACTCATACAGGCACTGCAGGTAGCATTCTTCTTACCAGCTGAGAAGGGATAATTCTGGGTGAGCACATGTTCTGAGATCTCACAAACAACAGACTTGCCTACTGGAATGAGGTCTGGGAATGTTGCGTGAATCATCGCAATAGGAAGCCACACCCTCATCCTTGGGAGCACGCTCAATCGCTACTCATTCACTTTCCCTTCAGTTTCACCATCATTCAACTTGCCTAATAGTGAGTGGATGATAGAATCTCCGGCACAATGAGAGATAACCGAGCCTCAGGGTGGTGTGGACAGTCTTGAGCTTTCAAAGGGACCCAGCGTTGAAGGACCTTGCCAATGAATTGGCAGGGTCTTTTGGCCAGACCATGATCGGTTTCACGTGCAATACGGCAGATGTTGTCGAGGCCAAAGCAGGAAATATTGTTGTTTCAAAGTGCGAGAGAATGCCGTGACTACTACCCCAGCTGAAATTTTCCTCTGCAAAATTCACAAGAAAAATAGGATGGGGGTGACAGCCCAGAAGATCTGTGGGAATGGTCTTTGAGCTGAGAGGATGCTGATAAAGGTTGATGATCTTGAGCTGATGGAAATTGGAAGGGATGGAGTTAGAGAGAGCAGGTAGGCAGGAGGGGAGATGGCCAGAGTCATTTGTTCTTAGCTCATCATGCAACTCATTCCGCCACACCTCCAGAAAGTTGTCAACATCTTGGGATTGGGACAAGCCATGCAAAAGGCGATGCCCAAGCCCTGCCCTTGCAAGGCCAGCTGCAGTCCAGATACCACACTGTTCAAGGCCGCCCTATGGCAAACCCAAGCATTAGGTCCCAATCATGAACTATGAATTAGACAACTTATGTTGTAGTCGCCGCCAACCAGCAAAGCAATCACCAAGAAATTGGCATTGGTGAGGCTGAGGCCAGCATGCTTTCGTATGGCGTCTGCGCAATATATGGTGACCTTCTCGTCGTTGTCCTCATGAAGAAAGCTACAAGAGAAAGACATCAGAAAGGTATTTTGACTGCAGTAGCTCACTCACTTTCGAAGGACAACCACAGTGCCAAGTACTATTAAATCAGAATCTTCGCTTGCAACGGCATCAATGAAGCCCTCCTTGGAAAGCCAAGTGAGCTTGGCATCAGCTTCACCAAGAGCCTAAATGTGTCCACATGAGCAATGGTAAGATGGATGCATGGGGGAAAACCTACCACTACTGATGAAAATCTAAAGGCAAGTAACATTTTCTTGAAATCCCGCTCGATCCAATGAGGGTTGCCTTGAACGTGCTTGCCCCATTTCACACTAGAGTGCTTTGTACCGTCGAAAACGAAGTATGGCCGAATGGGTTTATTGAGCAGGTGGCAGCATCTTGCATAAAGTGTCGCCAGCTCTGGATTTTTTGAAGCACCATGCCTGTAGAGTGTGCGGTATACCCAACTGCTGAAGATGGTGAGTCAGATTAAAAAAAACTCATAGCAGGGTGCATACCTTGCATCAATGCCCTTACTCCCCCGCTATTGTTCACAAAGCCTTCCTCAATGGCCAGCTGATGCAAGGAGATATGCTCTGCAACTGGTTCCAACAACTTTGATTTGCTAGTTAGCCACCACAGTCACATCATCATCAATACATGCTTACCTTCCATAGATTTTCGATGCCCATAGTGGGGAGCTGAGGTGGTCTTGAAGGTGTCCCTGTTTTTGTAGACCAAACTTGTCTAAGCTTACATTTGAGACAGCCATTTCATCCTGGCTGAGCGGCGTCATCAGTCACTAGATCACAAGAGCACTGCTTGACAATTGGCATTGGACAATGCGCAAAAATGGAGTTGGTGGGTGGTCTGTGCAGCTGCGTGAAAATGATCATCAACCTATAATTATAGAGCTCCAGGTTTCTCCAGGCTGAATCTCCAAGCCAAGTCCTGGGCTCGAGTCTTCGCAGGAAATCCAGCCTTTCAAATCCCTGGAGCAGAGGAGAACACTCACCAAGGTTGGGAAAGAGAAAAAAGTGCAAACATTGTTGAATATGTGACATCCATTCAACATGTCATGTTATGACACATGGCTGTGAACAGCGGTACACCTAAATGTAAATACAAGTAGGCCAAATGAGAGTGATAATAAAAGGAGGACGTGGATTGACTACAGCTTGTGTAAATTATTTCAACTACTGGTGGTACAGGAATAAACAGCATTAGATGTGCAAGCCACCTGATGAGCATTCCTTCACCCAGGGTCCAAGTCCACCGAACATGACACCCTCTTTGACCAGCTTGCCCTCTCTGAGGTCCTGTGTAAGTACAAAGCCTGGGATGAGGTGGGGGTTAGAGGGACAACAAATGCAGGATGGATCCAGAAACCAGACAAAAGGCGAGAAGGCTGAGCTTATGGTTGCAAAAGTTGAACACATCTTCAAGAGAAGGCTTGAGAAGGTCAACAACCATAGTGTTGTAGTCGCATTTGGTGCCAAACCATCTGATGAAGGGGACGTGCACGCCGCCTGCAAGAGTCTTGTGATCTAGGGTGCTTGGCTTTGGTGGGCTCGAGTTTGTTGGCAAATTCTTCACCCGAGATGATGTTAATTCCAAGGTAGATGTCACCTAAAATGATATAAGTGAGTCGACAACGATAAGACAGCTTGAGACACACCAAAAGAAAGCCTTAATTGCCACCAACATGATATGAGAGGACACATCTGCCATGGGCTGATAGGGTGTGAGAATGGAGCCTGCAAGAGGGAAGAGTGAGTGATGGAAAGCGCTGAGTTTGGGGGCCAATGGAAGCCCTAGCTCCTCTGACAGGGCGTCATCATGTGTCTGCACCAGGCAGAGAGCAGTTGAAAAGGCCCAGAAATGGTGGTGAGACACTCAAAGTATCATTGTCAGTGGGTAGAAGCATGTATGACCACATTGAAGGGGAAAAGAGAGAGCTGAGCTTCATGTCTTTGTCATCTATAGAGAGAGACGGAGAATTAGGGTCTTAGAAAGTAACCTATCCGTGGTTCTCAAAAGTGTGGTTCTCAAAAGTGTGGTTCTTGAAAGATGAGATCATGGAGGCGTAGTTGCGTTCGATTCACATTGATTCTGGACTGGGATCATATCTGGGGGTTGCATGGAGTATGAATTGGCCCCATTGGGTATGTCAAGGAGGGACAGGAATGGGTGGTGGGTATGTCAAGGAGGGACAGGAACAGGTGGTACAATGGCATGCAAATCCACATTGATGATAGTGGAGCGGGGGTTGATGACATCAGGCATCCAGATGAGGATGGGGCACCACGTAAGAGATATGAATGCCTCTCAGTGCGTGGCATGTTGGCAGTGCTTTTGGCCCCCACTGGGGCCAGTGGAGAGGCGGATTGGGGTGAAAAAGGGCAGAGGCAAAGTGGATTGGTATGAGGATGAGGCAGGACCTGTGCCTTCGAGCAAGTCTGCACCAGGCGAGGAGGATTTGTTTGGCGACAGATATGTATTCGAGTTGGCAAGAATGGATCGGTGTGTGGGCAAGGAAGCTTAAGGAAGAGTGACGAACACAAGACGAACAAAACACATGTGTAAAGGGGTGAAGTCAGGTTGCTGATGATGAAGGGTCACGCAATGCATGTAAATGGAATCAGAGCAGGACTGTTGATGGAACCAGAGAAGGACTGTTGTAGGACTGTCTTTTTTGACATTCACAACAACTTCGCATAGCATGGGAAGGGTTTTTTCGTGGAGGTTCGTCACCTGTTTGCAAGAGAACTGTTTGGGCGAAAAGACAGTTTTTGCTTGGTCTTGACCCTACTCAGCTCTGGCTAGAACCTGATGTGCAACATCTAGGGACGTTGCCAAGCCTACCTACCATTTAAAATCAGTGATTGCATACATTCCAAGTGTTGGCAGTCACAAGTGGCTACCACCTTTATCATAAAACTAAGGCACTTGCCTGTAGAGCTGTGTGTATAAGTCCACAAGTTTTATGAAAGGCCTTTCATAGGTGTGTCCTGTGTCTTTCTTTCTCATAAAGGCTATGTTCTTCTCATAAGATATAGGCAAGGCCACAGAGTGCTTTTCATAATTAAACCTGTGTGCTTTCAATAGGTATTTCATTCACTGGGTTAGGTGTATTCATTGCCTTTTTCATAATTAATGGTGTGCACTTTCATTGAATATTTCATTAGGAATTTTGGGCGCTTTCATTGCTTTTTTCATAATTAATCCTGTGTGATTTCAATAAATATTTCATTCACTATGTTAGGTGTATTCAATGCCTCTATCATATCTAATGGTGTGCACTTTCATTGAATATTTCATTAGGAATATTGGATGCTTTCATTGTACTTTTCATAATTAATGTTGTGCAATTTCAATAAATATCTCATTCCCTAGGTCAGGTGTATTCATTGCCTCTTTCATATTTAATTGTGTGCGCTTTCATTGAATATTTCATTAGGAATATTGGATGCTTTCATTGTACTTTTCATAATTAATGTTGTGCAATTTCAATAAATATCTCATTCCCTAGGTCAGGTGTATTCATTGCATCCTCAGAGTCGACC
>NW_001889873.1:51662-52638 GCF_000143565.1 Laccaria bicolor S238N-H82 | reverse complement strand
AGTTGTCTTAGGCCGAGAATGGGTAGTTGTCTTAGGCCGAGAACGGGTAAGTTACAAAGTGCCGAGCTTGCAGGCCCGGGTTTACATTGTCTATTAGAGTCACATCGTCTCCAGCTAAAGATAAGTTTGTTGCAACATTGACTTGGCTTAATAGTTAAGATAGCAGGTGTACATAGTGTATCTATGTATGCCCTGGGTTCAAATCCCGAACAAGTCATAGATTCGCATTTTGAAAAGTTTTTTACTTACTGCAGCTAAAAGATACTGACCGACCTATGTATGCCCTGCGTTCAAATCCCGAACAAATTTTTTACTTACAGCTATTAGAGTGACATGGTCGGCAGCTAAAAGATACTGACCGACATCATCTTCCAACCTTCACTTGGCTTAGTGGTTAAGCTGGGAGGTGTACATAGTGTATGCCCTGGGTTCATATCCCAAAAAAGTCATTGCAGGACAGCTCTCTGATTTTTTGAAGTGCAATTGTGTTGTGCTGAATCCCAAACAAGTCATTGCATGAAAGGTCTCTGCCTTTTGTATTGCAAGGTTGACTTGGCTTGGTGGTTAAGGTGGCAGGTGTATGTAGTATGCCTGGGTTCAAATCCCAAACAAGTCACTGCGGAGAATTTATTTCAGTCCTTTTTACTGCTATTAGAGTGACATGGTCGACAGCTAAAAGATACTGACCGACATCATCTTCAACGTTGGCTTGGCTTAGTGGTTAAGCTGGCAGGTGTATGTAGTTTAAGTATGTATGCCTGGGTTCAATTTCTGAACAAGTCGTTCATTCTTCCCTACGATTTCTTGTGTTTTAATTTTTACTAATCAATGCAGGTTTGCAACATTCCTAGTACAAAGTACCGAGCTTGCAGAGCTGAGTTGGTCATCTTAGGCCGAGAACTAAGTCACAAAGTGCTGAGCTTGCAGGCCGACATTGACTTGAGATCCTGTCCCATTGGTCATCACCTAAAAGATA
>NW_001889873.1:49962-51612 GCF_000143565.1 Laccaria bicolor S238N-H82 | reverse complement strand
TTTTTCATAATTAATGGTGTGCACTTTCATTGAATATTTCATTAGGAATTTTGGGCGCTTTCATTGCTTTTTTCATAATTAATCCTGTGTGATTTCAATAAATATTTCATTCACTATGTTAGGTGTATTCAATGCCTCTATCATATCTAATGGTGTGCACTTTCATTGAATATTTCATTAGGAATATTGGATGCTTTCATTGTACTTTTCATAATTAATGTTGTGCAATTTCAATAAATATCTCATTCCCTAGGTCAGGTGTATTCATTGCCTCTTTCATATTTAATTGTGTGCGCTTTCATTGAATATTTCATTAGGAATATTGGATGCTTTCATTGTACTTTTCATAATTAATGTTGTGCAATTTCAATAAATATCTCATTCCCTAGGTCAGGTGTATTCATTGCCTCTTTCATATTTAATAGTGTGCGCTTTCATTGAATATTTCATTAGGAATATTGGATGCTTTCATTGTACTTTTCATAATTAATGTTGTGCAATTTCAATAAATATCTCATTCCCTATGTCAGGTGTATTCATTGCCTCTTTCATATTTAATTGTGTGCGCTTTCATTGAATATTTCATTAGGAATATTGGATGCTTTCATTGTACTTTTTATAATTAATGTTGTGCAATTTCAATAAATATCTCATTCCCTAGGTCAGGTGTATTCATTGCCTCTTGCATAATTAATGCTGTGCGCTTTCATTGAATATTTCATTATCAATTCTGGGTGCTTTCATTGTGCATTTCAATAAATATTTCATTAGCTAGGTTATATGTATTCATTGCTTCTTTCATAATTAATGATGTGCACTTTCATTGAATATTCCACAGCTTTCATTGGGATTTTTCATTGAGTATCTCAATATTTCATTCCAATTTCATATCTGCCCCCAGGGATATCATTATGATTTTTCATTATATTCCATGATAGCAATGAAATAGCTATTACGGTCCATCCAATGGGTCATTCCCAGTGAAAATCGACCCTGTGCAGATCAGGTTCCTCCGGATAAAATCGATATATTTGCCAATTTCCGGCCATCTCCCCTGTTCAGATCGGGCTCCACCGATCCATTTGGCCATTTTTTAGGTTCGATTTTCACTGGGGGTCATTGGGAGGGTGGTCACATGACAAATTTCCAAAAATGGTAAAAAAACAAAAGTTGTAGCTCTTTATCATAGCTTCCAGAATCAGTTGGAATTATGTCCTAAAGTGCTTCCATTGTGGAGATATAAGGTAAAAGGTTTTCAAAAGCACCGCGTTTTTTTTTGTTTTTTGCATTTTTCTTCATGAAAAGAACACTAAACAACATGATTTCAACAGATTTAGAAAGCTAAGAGAAGGGGCTACAACTATTGTATCGTGGGAAATTTCTCCCAAAAAGGAAGGTACATGCCCTAAAAGGGTAATTGACACTGACAGACTACAAAAGTAATTTATAGCCTACAAAGTTTACTAATAGACTACAAAAAAGACTACAAAAGTTGGACATAGACCACAAAGGTCAGTCAAAGACTACAAAAATTAGTAGTGTCTGCTTTTCTCATTACAAAAGTAATAGTGTCCGCTTTTTGAGACTACAAAAATTAGTAGTGTCTGTCTTTTCAGACTACAATGGTTTGTAGTGTCCGCTTTTTGAGAC
>NW_001889873.1:48976-49726 GCF_000143565.1 Laccaria bicolor S238N-H82 | reverse complement strand
AGCCTTGAGTAGATTGATTTAAAGGTGCCAAAAGTGAGTTAAATATGTGGTTGGTCCTGTCTGTTTTTCAATGTCTATCCAGGATTCATGTGAAGCACACCCTTTGATTAGATAGGATAGTGACTTCTCATATGAAAAGACATCACAGATTGCAAGTATAAAAAGCAGCCATGGACCTGACATCAAAAGCAACTATTCATAAGTGGCAGAATGTCAACTCATCCCAATCCTTCAATCATATCCCCAATGACCTATATATATATAGCTAACCACACTACATACTATATGTCAGAAAAGTGGACACAATTAACTTTTGTAATGAAAAAGCGGACACTACAAACCATTGTAGTCTCAAAAAGTGGACACTATTAACTTTTATAATGAACAAAGCGGACTCTACAAACCATTGTAGTCTGAAAAAGCAGACACTACTAACTTTTGTAGTCTCAAAAAGTGGACACTATTAACTTTTATAATGAACAAAGCGGACTCTACAAACCATTGTAGTCTGAAAAAGCAGACACTACTAACTTTTGTAGTCTCAAAAAGCGGACACTACAAACCATTGTAGTCTCAAAAAGTGGACACTATTAACTTTTATAATGAAAAAAGCGGACACTACAAACCATTGTGGTCTGAAAAAGCAGACACTACTAACTTTTGTAGTCTCAAAAAGCGGACACTACAAACCATTGTAGTCTGAAAAGACAGACACTACTAATTTTTGTAGTCTCAAAAAGCGGACACTAT
>NW_001889873.1:47665-48871 GCF_000143565.1 Laccaria bicolor S238N-H82 | reverse complement strand
TTTTTTGTTTTTTGCATTTTTCTTCATGAAAAGAACACTAAACAACATGATTTCAACAGATTTAGAAAGCTAAGAGAAGGGGCTACAACTATTGTATCGTGGGAAATTTCTCCCAAAAAGGAAGGTACATGCCCTAAAAGGGTAATTGACACTGACAGACTACAAAAGTAATTTATAGCCTACAAAGTTTACTAATAGACTACAAAAAAGACTACAAAAGTTGGACATAGACCACAAAGGTCAGTCAAAGACTACAAAAATTAGTAGTGTCTGCTTTTCTCATTACAAAAGTAATAGTGTCCGCTTTTTGAGACTACAAAAATTAGTAGTGTCTGTCTTTTCAGACTACAATGGTTTGTAGTGTCCGCTTTTTGAGACTACAAAAGTTAGTAGTGTCTGCTTTTTCAGACCACAATGGTTTGTAGTGTCCGCTTTTTTCATTATAAAAGTTAATAGTGTCCACTTTTTGAGACTACAATGGTTTGTAGTGTCCGCTTTTTGAGACTACAAAAGTTAGTAGTGTCTGCTTTTTCAGACTACAATGGTTTGTAGAGTCCGCTTTGTTCATTATAAAAGTTAATAGTGTCCACTTTTTGAGACTACAATGGTTTGTAGTGTCCGCTTTTTTCATTACAAAAGTTAATTGTGTCCACTTTTCTGACATATAGTATGTAGTGTGGTTAGCTATATATATATAGGTCATTGGGGATATGATTGAAGGATTGGGATGAGTTGACATTCTGCCACTTATGAATAGTTGCTTTTGATGTCAGGTCCATGGCTGTTTTCCACACTAAGCCACTATCCTATCTTTGATGTTGGTTAACCTTCCACTCAGATCAGTATCCGCTGTCCTATGTCTGACCACAGTCAATCTTCACATGATTTTTTTGGAGTGATAAATTCTCTGTGCTACCAATGCAACTTGTCATGTCTTTCAATACCAAGACCAGTTGTCATTCTCCAAGCCTTCACCACTGGGGTCAGCCTTGAGTAGATTGATTTAAAGGTACCAAAAGTGAGTTAAATATGTGGTTGGTCCTGTCTGTTTTTCAATGTCTATCCAGGATTCATGTGAAGCACACCCTTTGATTAGACAGGATAGTGACTTCTCATATGAAAAGACCTCACAGATTGCAAGTATAAAAAGCAGCCATGGACCTGACATCAAAAGCAACTATTCATAAGTGGCAGAATGTCAACTCA